>NW_003303704.1:252915-254010 GCF_000142945.1 Phytophthora infestans T30-4 | reverse complement strand
TCAAGTGTGTTGATGGCTCCCCACGCGTCGTCAACCGACTTCTACCTCTCCTCAGCCCGGTGAAGAGTATGAGCTGTGGCTGGCGTACAAGCGCGAGCGCAAAACGCTGTTGTGACACCTTACGATCCCTTGTTGTCGCTGTCTAAGACCAGCTTTACTCGGCGGTCACCCGGAAGCTCGGCGGTGAACCCTGCTCCTCTTGTGGATGCTGAGGTTTATTTCAGATCCGTCCGTCCCCCATTACTCTCCTGTTAACCTTTCGTGAGTTCCAGCCGGGAGAGACTGGGTTCAATGCGCTCACGATGTGGATCTAGCCGATCCCTGGCGAGCTTGGTGGCTAACCGACCCGGCGGTTCACCCGTATAACACGTGCTTCCACGCTCGGAGCGTGGACTTCTTAGGTTTCGCTCCGCGCGGTATGGACCCCCAGGTTGTTGATGACGCGATCGAAGAAGACTTCGATCTTGCCGAACAAGCGCCTCCTGCTTACGCTCAGGGTGCTCCACCTCGGCTGAATCGTCAATGTATCCACATCTTCGCTGGGTCTTCAATCG
Organism: Phytophthora infestans T30-4; assembly: GCF_000142945.1. Taxonomy (NCBI): domain Eukaryota; phylum Oomycota; class Peronosporomycetes; order Peronosporales; family Peronosporaceae; genus Phytophthora; species Phytophthora infestans. The sequence goes on along the minus strand of NW_003303704.1, from coordinate 253,456 downwards.
GTGATATGTGGGTGAAGCTTTGTGGCGACAGTCCTTTGGACTCGGCGGGGAGGCCTATCAAGACAGGTGACCAACTGACTCGTTACTTTGTTGCTCTCTACGAGCGTCGTCACTGGATCGTCGAGTCAAGTGTGTTGATGGGTCTCCATCCCGACGTCAACCCGACTGCCACGCCTGCTCAGCTCGCTGAAGTGTATGAGCTGTGGCTGGTGTACAAGCGCGAGCGCAAACGCTGTTGTGACACCCTACGATCCTTGGTTGTCGCTGTCTACGACCAGCTTTACTCGGCGGTCACCCGGAAGCTCGGCGGTGAACCTGCTCCTCTTGTGGATGCTGAGGTTTATTTCGATCCGTCCGTCCCCCATTACTCTCCTGTTAACCTTTCGTGGGTTCCAGCCGGGGGCGCCTGGGTTCATTGCGCTCCCGATGTGGCTCTAGCCGTGCCCTGGCGCGCTTGGTGGCTCGCCGCCCCGGCGGTTCTCCCGTGTCCCCCGTGCTTCCGCGCTCGGAACGTGGACTTCTTCGGTTTCGCTCCGCGCGG
>NW_003303704.1:248903-251747 GCF_000142945.1 Phytophthora infestans T30-4 | reverse complement strand
AGCGACACAACGTTTCGGCTATTGCTATTTGCACAGTGTCCCACCAGGTGGTCAATGCAAAGAAGGTGAGCTAAGCACCATTTTCGGAAAGTTTTCGAAGGATGTGAATTCTCTTTTGCGTTTATATCCACGCGAGACCGATTCCCCTGACTGAAACCTGTGAAGCTAATACATGTACAAATTGGTAGAAAAATAAGACCTGCTCATTTGAAACTTGTATTGAGTCGATTCCCACTATTGGTGTGTGCACATAATCTCGAATTAACCCCTAAAGGCATGTACGTACTACTACTCGTAGCACTACCAGGACAAACTCAGTAAAAATTTTTTGTGTGCGCAAAACACATTCTGGCCAGTCCACAAGCACAAAGGAAAATTGTTTTTTGTTTTCTGTGTTTAATAAATCTCTTGGAAAGCCAGGTTAAGAGCCACAGAAAGTTAACAGCCCCCCCCTCTTTTTATTTTCCTCAGATAAAGGCGCCCATGCAAAGACGCATGAACTCTCTGCCCACTAAATAGCAGATCCGACTCCAGCTCCAGCGAAGACTTGGAGAGACGCCTGCATAATATTTACGAGTGCAAGCGAATCGTGAATTTGAAAACTGGTGACCCATATACGTACTGTAGTTGTAGAGGCTTTCTGTTTGCCTTCAAAGATTTGCAGCATAGCTGCATAAGAGCGTATCCGCTTTAACGGGGTATAAGGAGATAGTACTACCTCCGCTCGGAAAAAGATAACCATTTCAAATTATATTACAACCCACCCAACAAAATACCCTCTCTATGCCGATCATTTTTTGGATTTCGAATCTCCCGCGCTTTCCCGACCAGACTGGCTCCCGCTCCCAGCTTTCATTTTGAAAGCTGGCACCTGGGGAGATTACAGACAGTGAGCGCCAGGCCGTCTGGGAGACCTTACTGCTTCGCAGCGTGGGAGGAGTGCTCAAACATGGAGAGATCGTTCGGGTTGCAGCGTACTTCCGTGTGGGCCGCCAAGTTGTCGAGCGAATTTGGAGGCGTGGAATCAATTCGATGGGATATCGAGTAGCAGCCGTGGTCAAGTCAAGGAAGAGCGCATGTGGGAGGAAGAAGGTGGTTCGAGCTGAGCTGTGCGAGAGAATCGCTGCAGTTCCTGTCAATGAGCGCGAAAACCAGCGTCTGCTTCAGCGCGCATTATCAAGACAGGTGGCCAAATGACTCGTTACTTTGTTGCTCTCTACGAGCGTCGCCACTGGATCGTCGAGTCAAGTGTATTGATGGGTCTCCATCCCGACGTCAGCCCGACTGCCACGTCTGCTCAGCTTGCTGAAGTGTATGAGCTGTGGCTGGTGTACAAGTGCGAGCGCAAACGCCGTAGTGACACCCTACAATCCTTGGTTGTCGCTGTCTGCGACCAGCTTTACTCGGCGGTCACCCAGAAGCTCGGCGGTGAACCTGCTCCTTTTGTGAATGCTGAGGTTTATTTCGATCCGTCCGTCCCCCATTACTCTCCTGTTCACCTTTCGTGGGTTCCATCCGGGAGATACTGGGTTCATGCGCTCACGATGTGGATCTAGCCGAGCCCTGGCGAGCTTGGTGGCTAACCGACCCGGCGGTTCACCCGTATAACACGTGCTTCCGCGCTCGGAACGTGGACTTCTTAGGTTTCGCTCCGCGCGGTATGGACCCCCAGGTTGTTGACGACGCGATCGAAGAAGACTTCGATCTTGCCGAACAAGCGCCTCCTGCTTACGCTCAGGGTGCTCCACCTCGGCTGAATCGTCAATGTATCCACATCTTCGCTGGGTCTTCAATCGGTGATATGTGGGTGAAGCTTTGTGGCGACAGTCCTTTGGACTCGGCGGGGAGGCCTATCAAGACAGGTGACCAACTGACTCGCTACTTTGTTGCTCTCTACGAGCGTCGTCACTGGATCGTCGAGTCAAGTGTGTTGATGGGTCTCCCTCCCGACGTCAACCCGACTGCCACGCCTGCTCAGCTCGCTGAAGTGTATGAGCTGTGGCTGGTGTACAAGCGCGAGCGCAAACGCTGTTGTGACACCCTACGATCCTTGGTTGTCGCTGTCTACGACCAGCTTGACTCGGCGGTCACCCGGAAGCTCGGCGGTGAGCCTGCTCCTCTTGTGGATGCTGAGGTTTATTTCGATCCGTCCGTCCCCCATTACTCTCCTGTTAACCTTTCGTGGGTTCCAGCCGGGAGAGACTGGGTTCAATGCGCTCACGATGTGGATCTAGCCGAGCCCTGGCGAGCTTGGTGGCTAACCGACCCGGCGGTTCACCCGTATAACACGTGCTTCCGCGCTCGGAACGTGGACTTCTTAGGTTTCGCTCCGCGCGGTATGGACCCCCAGGTTGTTGACGACGCGATCGAAGAAGACTTCGATCTTGCCGAACAAGCGCCTCCTGCTTACGCTCAGGGTGCTCCACCTCGGCTGAATCGTCAATGTATCCACATCTTCGCTGGGTCTTCAATCGGTGATATGTGGGTGAAGCTTTGTGGCGACAGTCCTTTGGACTCGGCGGGGAGGCCTATCAAGACAGGTGACCAACTGACTCGTTACTTTGTTGCTCTCTACGAGCGTCGTCACTGGATCGTCGAGTCAAGTGTGTTGATGGGTCTCTATCCCGACGTCAACCCGACTGCCACGCCTGCTCAGCTCGCTGAAGTGTATGAGCTGTGGCTGGTGTACAAGCGCGAGCGCAAACGCTGTTGTGAACACCCTAACAACCCCTGGTTGCCCCGAGCAACAAACCAGCTTGACTCGCCGGCACCAGGAAAGACGGGGCGAACCTGCTTCCCTTTGGATGTGGAGTATTATATGAGCCGTGAGGCCCGATAACTCTC
>NW_003303704.1:244763-247450 GCF_000142945.1 Phytophthora infestans T30-4 | reverse complement strand
GACAATTCGAGTTGAGTTGGAAGTTCATGTGAAGTCCTGGAAACAAGAAAAAAAGAAGATCCACGCTTCCCTAACTCAAAAAGTCATTAGAAACCGAGGGTAGCTTGTATGGAGACTTTTGTTCCTCGTGCGCTAAAACGCCGAATTAAATTTTTTATCTATACTTAACAGGAAAAAAGTTGCCTCCTTCGCGATATATAGGCAAATAAAGAATGGGTGCTATCATTTCGGGACAAAACAGGTGAAAATTTAGGTCGAAAAAAGTGTTTATAGACAAGGCATTTGAATTTAGCCAAAATCTGACTTGACCACGGGAATGCGCGCATAAAAGCACCCCTAAGGCAGTTTTTATACCGGAGCAGTCTCATTTGCTTCCTGGATGTGCAGGGCCAAACATGGCCAAAAGTGGTGATTTTGGTCCGTCCAAGGTGTCCATTTTCCGCGAAAATGGCGTTTTTTGGCGTCACTAAAAAAATCATTGCGAAGCAACTACTGGAGATATGCTTGTAAAACTTTGGGAGCGGTCGTGCGAACACATGCGCCAAGTTTTCTGCTAAAGTCTGCAGGCCAGATCTGCCGGGCGGCACATAAAACCCGGAAAAAAAATAAAAAAAGAGCATGCCAAACAAAGTCTCACATTTCGCTGAATAACTTTTGATCTAGAAGAGTTAGACAAATTCTGATTGCGGGAACGGCTCCGCCGTGTGTTTTTACATATGTCTATGTCCCGTAGATAAAAAGTACATGTTGCAAAAAAAGTACATGTTGTACATAAATCTACCTTTGATATTCGGATTCCCCGTGAAAAACTACGCCTAGGCCGCAGGGTTACAAAGACGAGTCATTGCACTTATGCCCTTTTATAGACGCTTTTAGAAATCGGCCAAAACAGTATTTATTAATTTAGACAGTGTTCCGCTGACATGTCGCATGCTGCGATATGTCCACGTGAAAGAGCACCGAAAAGCACCCCTAGAACACCCTTCATACCCGTTCTAACGGTTCTCTTTCATCTTCATAATAATCAAATTAAAGAACACCATACAAAAAACAAGATCTCGTGTGTAGTGGCTCGCCAGGCATACTAAAACCAAGATGTCGTGTGGGCACATGCCAGACATCATATCTTGCGTTTGCAAACACACGCAAAGTCGGTAAACAGCTCAAAACGGGCTAAAAAGTAGACAGCACCCGGACTTCCCCGGTGGTCACCCACCCGAGTACTACCCGAGCTTGAGGCTGCTTAACTTCACAGAGCAGCCGGGATATGGGGCTTGAAGCTAAGATGTCGTCTCTATTTGACTGTGAGCGACGCGCCTATTAGTGTTTATCACTCGTATACATTGGTACAACACATTTACACACTCACATGTCCACATACGTGGCCATAGACTGCACACGATGGCCCCCAATACCCCTTCTGGCCCTCAGAATTGGCTGGGTGGATGGCTACACTTTATATAGTAACAAAACAAAAAGGGGGGTGGTGTGGCGCACTCCAATACAAACGTGTGGCCAGCAGCTCACTCCTACAACGCAGCATACGTATTCTCTCCGATAGGAACCCCACACAGACCGACACCTTCATACACAGCAGTGCAGATAGCCGCCGCACCCCATATTTGCGCATACGCGGCCTGGAAACAATGTTAAACCACCAAAGTGGCCATTTACGACTTGCACAACCATACCTACGCTTCCTATGCGACATGACATGTGCACGTACGCGTCTTAGGCAATATGAACACCTTCGACACCTTCATCGAAGAAGACCTTGATCTTGCCGAACAAGCGCTTCCTGCTTACGCTCAGGGTGCTCCACCTCGGCTGAATCGTCAATGTATCCACATCTTCGCTGGGTCTTCAATCGGTGATATGTGGGTGAAGCTTTGTGGCGACAGTCCTTTGGACTCGGCGGGGAGGCCTATCAAGACAGGTGACCAACTGACTCGTTACTTTGTTGCTCTCTACGAGCGTCGTCACTGGATCGTCGAGTCAAGTGTGTTGATGGGTCTCCATCCCGACGTCAACCCGACTGCCACGCCTGCTCAGCTCGCTGAAGTGTATGAGCTGTGGCTGGTGTACAAGCGCGAGCGCAAACGCTGTAGTGACACCCTACGATCCTTGGTTGTGGCTGTCTACGACCAGCTTTACTCGGCGGTCACCCGGAAGCTCGGCGGTGAACCTGCTCCTCTTGTGGATGCTGAGGTTTATTTCGATCCGTCCGTCCCCCATTACTCTCCTGTTAACCTTTCGTGGGTTCCAGCCGGGAGAGACTGGGTTCAATGCGCTCACGATGTGGATCTAGCCGAGCCCTGGCGAGCTTGGTGGCTAACCGACCCGGCGGTTCACCCGTATAACACGTGCTTCCGCGCTCGGAACGTGGACTTCTTAGGTTTCGCTCCGCGCGGTATGGACCCCCAGGTTGTTGACGACGCGATCGAAGAAGACTTCGATCTTGCCGAACAAGCGCCTCCTGCTTACGCTCAGGGGTGCTCCCACCTCGGGCTGAATCCGCCAAAGTATCCCCCATCTTTCCCTGGGTCCTCAATCCGATGATATGTGGGTGGAAGTGTTGTGGCGGACAGTCCTTGTGACTTCGGCGGGGGAGCCTTATCAAGACAAGGGAACCAAACTGAACTTCGTTACTTTGTTGGTCTCTACCAAGGGTCGCCACTGGAACGTCC
>NW_003303704.1:233580-235599 GCF_000142945.1 Phytophthora infestans T30-4 | reverse complement strand
GACCAAGTAGTAATTCGGTTAACCTGTCGGATCTGCACAAGTAAAGGAAAAGCTCACTAGGTTCTAGGATCTGGCCAATGTATTATCCAGTTATCACTACCAACACTAGATTCGCAATTCCCAACCTTCTCCTAGCTCGTACGGCCAATGTAGTTCCGGTTCTTGAGGGCAGGAAGGCACTTGCGTGTTACTGTGCAAATTGAGGACTGTATTGATACTTAAGCCTATACCTGCCTGGATTTCTACCTTCTATGTCTTTCATCTGCTAAATCTCTTACCAGGCTCGGCTGCATGTCCCTTCTTCCCTTGACCCATCATCCCAGCTGTGTTATCTTCAGATCCACCGGATCCATGACGTAATCATCATGGTCACCCTATTATGGGTACACTCATCCGGATCCAGGTCGCTTGGACCCACCTCACTGTAACTGTACACTCGCCGTGGATCCGAGCTCTCCAATCATCCAACATCATCTTGCAACCGTCTGTGATCTCCATTGTCCCACGAAAATTCGAGATCCACTGCATCCATCATCCCTATACCCTGGATCCAGGTCCCTCAAGGCGGGATCCTCCCTCCATGGATCCGAACTCGGAAGTATGGGATCCGGGGTACCTCGCGGTGGATCTTGACTCCTCATTAGCCGTGGCTTCTAGATCCATCTTCAGAGGGCACCGACCATTCTTCCTTCATAAGATCCACACCCGATCCACTCTTGTATAGTATATCCCATATCCATTTAAGTGAATCCAGGTAAGGGTGGATCCGAGGTAAGTCTTGGTGGATCTTGCCTTCTCGTACTTCGTTCATACCAGATCCATCGTCACTTCATACGGGGTGCTGCTCGTCATGGCTAATCCACGCGACCGAAGCAGACTTGCATCCGTGCCGACCAACCCAAATCCTGCTCTAAGCTCACGTTGAAACTTGTCGACTGATTCGGGATAGTGTACCCCGCGTCATGGCCCATTCTCTTATTTCTGAGAAAGCACTTCACCACACTTTGTGGCGACAGTCCTTTGGCCTCGGCGGGGAGGCCTATCAAGACGGGTGACCAACTGACTCGCTACTTTGTTGCTCTCTACGAGCGTCGTCACTGGATCGTCGAGTCAAGTGTGTTGATGGGTCTCCATCCCGACGTCAACCCGACTGCCACGCCTGCTCAGCTCGCTGAAGTGTATGAGCTGTGGCTGGTGTACAAGCGCGAGCGCAAACGCTGTTGTGACACCCTACGATCCTTGGTTGTCGCTGTCTACGACCAGCTTGACTCGGCGGTCACCCGGAAGCTCGGCGGTGAACCTGCTTCTCTTGTGGATGCTGAGGTTTATTTCGATCCGTCCGTCCCCCATTACTCTCCTGTTAACCTTTCGTGGGTTCCAGCCGGGAGAGACTGGGTTCAATGCGCTCACGATGTGGATCTAGCCGAGCCCTGGCGAGCTTGGTGGCTAACCGACCCGGCGGTTCACCCGTATAACACGTGCTTCCGCGCTCGGAACGTGGACTTCTTAGGTTTCGCTCCGCGCGGTATGGACCCCCAGGTTGTTGACGACGCGATCGAAGAAGACTTCGATCTTGCCGAACAAGCGCCTCCTGCTTACGCTCAGGGTGCTCCACCTCGGCTGAATCGTCAATGTATCCACATCTTCGCTGGGTCTTCAATCGGTGATATGTGGGTGAAGCTTTGTGGCGACAGTCGTTTGGACTCGGCGGGGAGGCCTATCAAGACAGGTGACCAACTGACTCGTTACTTTGTTGCTCTCTACGAGCGTCGTCACTGGATCGTCGAGTCAAGTGTGTTGATGGGTCTCTATCCCGACGTCAACCCGACTGCCACGCCTGCTCAGCTCGCTGAAGTGTATGAGCTGTGGCTGGTGTACAAGCGCGAGCGCAAACGCTGTTGTGACACCCTACGATCCTTGGTTGTCGCTGTCTACGACCAGCTTTACTTCGGCGGATCCCCCGAAAGCTCGGGCGGGGAAACCTGCTCTTCTTGTGGGGTGCTGAGGGTTTATTTTCGA
>NW_003303704.1:231843-233480 GCF_000142945.1 Phytophthora infestans T30-4 | reverse complement strand
GTCTACCCCAACTGGGTTCGTCATATCCACGCCAATACACCAGAAATTCACGGTAAATCCGTCCGTATCTAGTTCGCTTCCCCGACCTCATATCGGTGATCTTCTCGACTTCGAACTCGTCGGCTTCGAGATCCACATTCCAACTATCTTCCGGTAGGATGACTTCGTCGAAGTCGACGCGATCGGATCCATCCACCGAAAGACGGATCTGCAGCCGATCCGGATATTCTTTGACCAACTTCAGCTTGGATACGTGTACTACAGGGAACAGGCGATATTCGGTACCTGCCGTTTCCAGCTTTACCGCGTGTTCTCCAATCTTCTCGCTCACCCGGAACGGTCCATGCCATAGATGGGCCAATTTGCGGGCGTACCCTTCTTTCACTCGATCCAAATAAAGCCACACCTGCGATCCCACTTGAATTTGATGTGGACGGGCATCTTCGTTGTGTCGATCCGCTCGGCCCTGTATCGCACTCCGCAGCCGTTCGTTCACTTGGAATCTGGCTTGCCGGTAGTATTTCTGGACTTGGTATCGCCATCGTCTTGGATCTCGGTTTCTCTTCTTGGTGCTACATACTGGAATGGCCGCTTCTAGGGTGGATTTGGGATCCCACCCATGTACCAAGTAAAATGGGGTATCACCCCGGATCCTGTCTTGGGCGGTGTTTATCGCGAAGGGGAGTCGTTCTGCGTACTCATCCCAATCCCTCTGATCCAAATCCTGGACATACATCTTGAGTGCTCTCGTGATCGTCTGCACCATGCGCTCTGCCGACCCGTTAGCTTGGGGACGGTATGCCATGGTTGCTCGCTGTCGCTGCCCCAGGATCCGGTTGAATGCTCGAAAGAAATCAGACATAAAGCCTGGCTCCGATCATGTCTAATCATCTCGCTAGCTCCAAATCTTCGGAAAACGCACTCCTCGTACGATTCAGCAATGGTCTGCGCAGTTCTAGACGCACTAGCTTTGGCTACCACGTATCCGGTAAACAGGTCCACCCAAATCAACAATTCTGTGTTTCCTTTGAGCGACTTGGGCAACGAGGGGATATGATCCATGGCTATGATTTGGAAAGGGTAAGTCGCTTGGACATTCCCAGGTGACTCCCCTTCGATTGTGGGCCTGCCCTTGCCTGTCTCACAATCCACACATTCCCCGACATACCGTTGTACGCTCTTGAATAGTCCCCTCCAGTGAAAACATTCCTTGGTAGGTCCGACCAATACCCTGATGTCCGCCTTCCAAGCTAGCGTGATAGTGGTGTAGGACATCCTGTTGTAAGGTTTCCGGCATCACCAGTCTCATCAATCCATCCCGATCCTTGTTGACTCTCTTCGTAGGGGGGCAATAGAAGAGCTGGTCATTCAGATCCACCGCGTAATCCGTAGCGATAATGCTGTAGGATTTGGCATCTTCCCGACTCAGGTCTCGTACATCCCCCATCAGATACTTCTTTAGTCCTAGGATCCACGCTTCCTCGTTCTGTGCTTTGAGGATCCGCTCGATGCGGACTCTCTTCACAAATGTTTCCTCGAGAATTTGGGGGTTGGATCCAATCCTTCCTCTGGACCTAGTGACGGTCATCACTGGACTGTCCTTTTCCCGGATCCCACTACACACTTCGTCTAGTCGG
>NW_003303704.1:224013-231327 GCF_000142945.1 Phytophthora infestans T30-4 | reverse complement strand
CACAGTATTGCACTGTACGCCCCGCCTCCGCGTCGTACGCGAGCGGATCCATCGAAACACAGGACGTACAGATCCTCGTCTGCCTGTACCGTCGGATCGGGATCTGGATCCGGCATTTGGGCTCTTTCTTAGGAGCGACCCTAGTCAGCGCCTCATCCATCTTAGCTCGAGGAGTGATGCTCGCGGCCGAGACTCCCAGGATCTCGTCTTCTCCTTTCGAACATTTCACAATCTCCAGCGTCCAAGGCGAGAGTAAAGCTGCCCACTGTCTTAAACGTCCTTGTAACCCGGCCGACTTGAACAGCCAGGCTAGCGTAGAGTGTCGAGTCAGGTTCAGGATGGATCTTCCCACCAGCAGGTTGTAATTGAGGTCCAACACGCGCAGGAGCGCGAGTATCTCTTTCTCCACCGCTCCGTAGTTCAGTTCATTCGGCTTCAGTGTCCGGCTGACGAAGGTGACTGGATGACAGATCCCCTCATGTTCTTGTACCAGAGCTGCTGAGACTGCCCAGTCGCTGGCATAAACTATTACCGTAGGTTGACGTTCTGGATCGAAATGACGGAGGATAGACGTGGTCGCGATCCTGTTCCTCAGTTCCACGAATGCGTGTTGAGCTCGGATCCACCGAGATTCTGCCTTTTCCATGTTCGGATCCGTCGTCTCTATCCAGACTGGATCCTCTCTCCGTTGGTCCCGGGGTGGATCCAGCTCCTGTTTTAGGTCCTCTTCTGGCGTCGTACCACTTGGATTCCTTCGTGGATCCGACATCTCCCGGGCCAGAGCTTGTTGGATTTTTATCCGGACAGCTGGAGTGGTCATCGCAGCAAAATCTACCTCTCTCAATTCATACAATACCGCGGCAAACAGGGCGTAATCCTCGATGAACCGACTGTAGTAGTTCAAACTGCCCAAGAAGGATTGCATCGCCCGTAACGACTGTGGGAAGGACAAATCGGCTAATGAAGACAGGTCCTTAGGATTCGCCTCCAATTCCTCCTTGGAAACTCGATGGCCTAAGTAATCCACCTTGCGCATCCCCCAATAGCTCTTTACCACACTGATAGAGACATTCCACTTAGTACACGCCTCCAGTAGGGATGTCGCCGGGATTAAAATGTCGTCGATGTAAGATCTGCGTCCTAACACGGACTGGGTTCCCGGATCCCCTGGCTCTCCTGCCTCAAATGGATCTACTTCCGTATGATCTTCCCCGGATCCACCCCTTTTGGGTTCCGGTATTCGGGTGAATCCATAGAGGGCGTTATCGATTAGACGTTGGTAGATCTGGGGTGCGTTCTTCAATCCAAACGGCATCCGATTCCACTCGAACAGTCCAAACGGTGTGATGAATGCGGATATCGCGCGAGCTCGATCCGTCATAGTTACCACCCAAAAACCGCTGGCCATGTCAAGAGAGCAGTACCAGAGTACTTTATCCAAATCTTCCAACAGCTCATTGATTAGAGGCATCGGATACACCATCAGTCGAGTCAGACCGTTAACCAGCCGGAAATCAATGCACAGACGTATATCCACTCCGTTCTTCTTGATGATGATTACCACTGGGGATGCCCACGGGGACGTTGAGAAACTGATGATCTTGGCTTGCAGCAGGCCCTTAATCAGATCCGATAGTTTTTCTCGGAACTGAGGCGCCACCTTCCGCACCCTCTGAGCGATCGGTTTCGCGTCGCCGACATCGATGTCACATTTGACTCCGCGGGCAGCGGGCGGTAACGCATTACCTTTACCAATCAGCAGATGTCGGCTCTCCCAGATTTTCTGACGCAGACGATCCACTTCAGCAGGTTCATTCGCCCCTGGATCTACTTGGATATCATCAATCGTGACCTCCTCTGTTGTCAGTGGTACCTCCGGGATCACCGCCATGCCTTCTCCCAGATCCTCGGCGTGTAGATCCCCGCCTTCATGGTAACAGACTTGCTCATCTTCCGTCTTCGTAGGATCCACCATTGGATCCAAACACCGCGACCCTCTTTCGCCTGGCAGTCCTTCTGTCTTCGGGGGATCAGGTACCCTGGTATCAGGGAAACCACCAGTTGGATCTAGTCGGTCCTCTAACGAATTTAAGCCCGACGGTTCTGGTTTGACTAGTGTTGCCACTCTCGATAGGGATCCAGGCACTTTATCCAATGGAAAGCTTGGATCCACTTGTGGATCAGCGGGATCCGGCTGTTCGGCTTTAGCCCTCTGCAATCCTTCATCCACCGACCCTGCGTTATCTAAGGGCCGACTCTGGGGATCGTCCCCCGTCGTGGATCCACCCTCCATTGCTTGGATCGCAACCCGTCGATCCCTCTGCAGGATCTTTCGCGGAGTTGGATATGAAGGCCGATCCACCAAGGGGCCAGTTGGCTCCGCCGGGAGCTCCACCTCTCCGAGGGATTCGATCTCGGTAGTCGCCTCGTACACCAGATTCTGCCATTCTTTGTAGCGGCGGGATCCCACTGACACATATCCAGGTCGCCTAGGGATACCGTCCTTCGCCAACCATCGTCCGATCTCCTCATAATGGTCCAGTAATAGTCTCTTATCGCTGACGTTCGTGACCTGGAGGTATTGTGATCGACCTGGCCCCTGGATTACGGTAGGTACCCATTTCTCGCCCCGAGTGACCCACAGTTTCTCATGTTCCACCCACTTTAACCGGTCTGACAGCTTCCAGGTTTCCCCGGGCTCGATCCAGGTTGTCTTATCCGCCCTTATGATCGCTCATCTTCGCACCATACAACGGCCGCCGTCCGATGAGCTGAATTCGCATCTCGTCAGGGAAACAAAGTGTCCCATCCGCCAGATCCAACCTCACTCCGGCCGGTACCATGAAATCCATCCCGAGGATGGCGTCTTGACCAGCGAGATCTCCAACCCAAATGTCAAACCAATACACCAAACAACCTGCCAGCGTGATCTTGATCCGCGTTCTCCCATTCGTACGGTACACGCCTTCACCAATCCCAACACAGTCTTGGATCCGACTCCCATCCACTTGGCACCCAACCTTACGAGCAAAGGCGGTATCTAGTATAGAAACCTCGGCACCACTATCTAGGAGTAGAATTGCTTTTTCATTGTTGATCTTGCCCCCTACCTTGGCTTGTCTGAACCACTTTCCTGGGGCATGGTACTTCCAGTATCCACGGGACTCCCCGGTTTGCAGATCCATGGATCCAACATCCTCAGATCCACGGGATCCAGTGACCTGACAGACCTTAGGTGGATCTGCAGTGACCTCACCCTTGGTAGGCTCAAACCATCGACCATGTTGGCGCTTCTCCCAATAACCACGTGCCTCTCCCCTTTGTAGATCCAGGGTTGAAGAGACTTCGGATCTGGCAAACTCATCCACTTGGCGCAAACTAGAGATCTTGGCAACTGACACTTCATGTAGATCACGTGTATTATCGACTGGATATAGGGTCCTGCTACCTGGATCTAGCGATGTCTTGTTCACAAATGCATAAATGCAGTACCTAGAACGCTCGGCTCGTACCGGATTCAAACCCGGCGAGCGTCCTAGTTTAACATCTTCTCGGCCACTTCTGGCAACATCCCTCGGTGCTTGGCTGGATCAAACCAGTGGCGGATATGGTTGTAGAATTCTTCCATCGGGCACTTGCCGACGTCGTGAATCTCGCCACACCCGCGACACACGTAGGAAGCAATGATCCCCGGGATGGCCTTTCTTGCCACACTTCTCACAGACCAGGTGTTTCCAGCATCCAGATTCAGTGTGCTTCCGGGATTCGCACTGTGAGCACCTGACTTGTGCTGCCCCGTCCATGAGATCTCGGGATCTGTACATCCCACGGTCCCAGGGTACGGTATCCCCCGGTCGAGAGTTGTCTCCTGTCTTCGCCGCTCGATCGTTGGATGCAGTGAGACAGACCCGACGGTAATCTTCAGGGTCGGAGTCCGAACCGTCGGATCCTGATTCAGTTCCTGAGTCGGGCGCCGTGACTTGGTGGACACGTCGAGCTGGGGCCGTAGGCGTCAGAGCCTTTTGGCGATACTTGCCGGATCCGACCGCCGCCTTCTTCTGGCGGTGTTTCGCGCGATCCACCGCCCGCAGCACTTCCTCAAGCTCGTCTGCGTCGGGAAGTCGTAACAGGGTCAGCCTGTCGGCCAGATCCACGTCTCCCACCGTCTCGATGAAATGATTCACGTGTTCCCGCAGTACCTTGGATCCCCCATCCTTGATCTTCAACTTGGCCCGTAGACCGGCCACATTTAGTCGATGTAGGTATTCTAGCGGGGATTCATCCGATCTGCGGCGAGCGTGGTAGTATTGTCGTGCCACCGACACTCCCAATCCACAGTACTGGGTTTGGAAACTGCGCAGCAAATCTGGCCACTTGTTCCTGGTGGATCTGCCCAGCTGCCGATACCAGTTCCTGGCTGGCCCCGCTAGCAGATCCGCAAAGGTCAAACACTTCTCAGCATCCGACGCTTGATCTCTCATGAGGGCCGACTTGACTTTGCTGATCCATGTTCTCGCTCGGTCCTCATCTTGATCCTTGCCCGTGAACTCCTTCAGATCCGATATGGCTGAGATCCGTACCCTCTGGATCATGGATGATCCACCTGCCCCGGCTGTGGCTGTTGCTACCACTGGATGGGCCATCCAGATCATCTGGGTCGAACTCATCATGGGAGTTGTCTCCCTCCACGGACTCCATCTCCACGTCTCGTGCTCCATGTTCGTGAATCACTTGCACTTGTGGCACGGTCGCTCTCATACCCTGTTCGGCCAGGAAACGACTCATCGCAGCTTCGAAGTGTCGCTGCAGGGTGCCCGAGGAAGTGTCGGAAGAGCCTGTGGCCGTCTGGTCCACTGGCGAGACCGGATCCGAGAGGCGATTACCTTGAGCCCGATCTGACGATAATCCCACTGGCTTCTTGCCGGATCTGGCTCGATCGTGGCTGGATTGTGTCAGATCACGCGTAGGGCCTACTGGATCCCGAGCCTTCGCGCTCACAGGGACTTCCTGTCCTCGGCTCCTCGCCCGCGCTTCCAGCATGGATGCCCCGGAGGGTCCTAAAGTCATGCGTCGTGGTTCGGACGACGTGTCTGACTCATCCTCAGCGGCGGATTCGTTGTTCGAGGACGCAGCTTGGCTGACCCTCGGCGACGACACCGGATCCATAGTGCGCGACCTTTCTCCGGTGATGGACTTAGCTCTGGCAAAGAGGTCCCGCGTCGCGGATACTATGAGATCCAGGTCTAGCTCGAAGATATCCTCTGCGTCGAACACACCAGCTACGATGCCTGACTCCGTAAGCAAACGTAAAAGATCCTTGACTGCCACCAACTTGTTCGCCGTTTTCGTTGGTGCTCTCACCGGTTCTCTTGGATCTTCAATCTGTCATGGATTCAGGATCTGCATGACAGGATCTTGATGCAGGAAGTCGCGTAAAGCTTGGTGGCGATACACAAACTCGAGATCCTTGTCTGACCAGCCTGACCTGGATCCAGCTTGGTCTTCTTCCGACTCTGGAGCTTGCATCTTCTTCCGCGTAGTCTTACTCGTTTTCGTCTTCTTTCTCGTTTCTTCGACTAGCGGGGTTAGGTTTAGGTACGGTGTTAGCTTAACCGGTGAATCTGCAAATGCATACCGTTTCGCCTTCACTTTTCCTTGTTTTGTTAGCGGATCTTGACTTGCGTCAAGATCCGCAGGGGTCCCCGAGGGGACCTGGGGAGGCTAGAGAGGTTTTTCTTCTAGATCCGGATCCGGATCCACCTCTCTTCCGTCGACCGAGCTCCTCCCAAAACTCGATCGATCCGCGGATCTTGTTTCATTCAGCAGCGTCTTCGTCGATCCGACTTCCGACGACGCCTCTTCCCCTGGCTCAATCTTCACTTGAGCATCTTCTTGGGACTCACGGTGAAATCCCGAGTCACCAAAAGATCCGGGCACGCGCACCATTGTGGTGTAGCGGGATCAGCAAAATCTGCGAGATTGCCAGATCCAACTTACCAACTGCGCCCAGACACCGACTAACGGAGGGGGTCCTCCGATGATCCGTGTTCTGCTGAACTTTCCTCACCTTGTGTACCCGTCGGTAGGGCGGGATCTTGCTCTCTCGGTAACTTCCGAAGAGTTCAAGTGGTGAAGCTTGAGTGTCTTGGCGAGACGTGGGGATGGGGTGGAGCAGCAGTGGAAAATCTTCACTCTGCGTCCGTGGATGGTTCCGAATCCTAAGCGAATATTCGAGCTTATGGATCCGGGGCCTAGATCGTGGATCTGGCCGTAGGGTTGCCTTGCGAGTGTGTTCCCTTGCCTTTGTAGTTTCCTTTGCGTCGTACGTGCCGCCTCCTGTGACGGGATCTTGAGAGTTGAGAGCCTCTAGGGTGTAACCGACCAAGTAGTAAATTCGGTTAACCTGTCGGATCTGCACAAGTAAAGGAAAAGCTCACTAGGTTCTAGGATCTGGCCAATGTATTATCCAGTTATCACTACCAACACTAGATTCGCAATTCCCAACCTTCTCCTAGCTCGTACGGCCAATGTAGTTCCGGTTCTTGAGGGCAGGAAGGCACTTGCGTGTTACTGTGCAAATTGAGGACTGTATTGATACTTAAGCCTATACCTGCCTGGATTTCTACCTTCTATGTCTTTCATCTGCTAAATCTCTTACCAGGCTCGGCTGCATGTCCCTTCTTCCCTTGACCCATCATCCCAGCTGTGTTATCTTCAGATCCACCGGATCCATGACGTAATCATCATGGTCACCCTATTATGGGTACACTCATCCGGATCCAGGTCGCTTGGACCCACCTCACTGTAACTGTACACTCGCCGTGGATCCGAGCTCTCCAATCATCCAACATCATCTTGCAACCGTCTGTGATCTCCATTGTCCCACGAAAATTCGAGATCCACTGCATCCATCATCCCTATACCCTGGATCCAGGTCCCTCAAGGCGGGATCCTCCCTCCATGGATCCGAACTCGGAAGTATGGGATCCGGGGTACCTCGCGGTGGATCTTGACTCCTCATTAGCCGTGGCTTCTAGATCCATCTTCAGAGGGCACCGACCATTCTTCCTTCATAAGATCCACACCCGATTCACTCTTGTATAGTATATCCCATATCCATTTAAGTGAATCCAGGTAAGGGTGGATCCGAGGTAAGTCTTGGTGGATCTTGCCTTCTCGTACTTCGTTCATACCAGATCCATCGTCACTTCATACGGGGTGCTGCTCGTCATGGCTAATCCACCACCGGCAACTTGCATCCAGTGCCACCAACCCAAATCCTCTCTAATCACTTGAAATTGTCACTGATCGGAG
>NW_003303704.1:201852-223913 GCF_000142945.1 Phytophthora infestans T30-4 | reverse complement strand
TTTTTCAATGATTGCGTAATCGGGCTACATTAACTAATCAGATGTCGTTAACGCTCGACTAGCTGAAGTATTACTAATCAACCGTGAGTACCGGGACAATTGTGAGTGACGGCAAGGTTGGCGTTGTGTGTTGGCACTGCTGAGCGCATTAATCTAGCGCCACAGGCAGCAGGTTTATTAGACGCACGATGTCGACGAGGAGATGGGAAGAGAACAAGAACAAATGTCTTGATTTCGCTCTATCAACGTTAAACAGCTGCAAGCGTTTGCAGTTTTCCATCTCGATCGCCTTTGTCTGTGTCACAGTGAAATACTAGAGCAAATACTCGTCAGTCTTAAAGCCTACTGCTTTTCTAGAACCTGATCGAAAAAGTTATTGGTTCACAGAGGTAAGCTGGCAAGAAACGTACTTAAGTGGGAAAATATCATAAAATATCATGTAGTATCTAATATTTTTCAGTTCTCCGAGCTAATATAAAAATATTATGTTAGCTTTTGCAAAAATGAGTTACTATTAATATTTAATATCGAAAATAGTACTATTACTATCAAAAATATCATATGATATTTGGTTACCATTAGCCCCTGGCCGTGAAGCTGTTTTTTTTTGGCAGGTGTTGGAGGCCAGGATTATTTACATGGAACTGTACACGATTAAGGTCAGGATTAATCCTGGACGTCAAAACCTATCTTATTTAAGTAGCCATATGGGGAAGATACGGGAAGTTTCGTTGAGGACGAGAAAGATACCTAACGTGTGGCTGTCCTTCTTCCAGGATTAATCATGTACGTCTCAGGATTAAATCATGTTTTGAAAATACGTACAGTAATGCTAGTAGCTTTTTACAGGATTAATACTGGAATTTCCATGGATAAAATCCTGATCAAAGATCTCTTAAAGGCTTTTATCTCGTCGATCGCATTGAGTTCCGTGCATGACAGGCTCAAGCTCACCATTCCTGTGCTTCAGTTTACTGAGATCGCTCTTCATTCTGCAGGGTCAAAGATGAAATGACATGTATTTGGGTTTTTGCAGGTCTTGAAAGGCAACCATCTACATTTAGACCCGCGTTTGTGCAACTTCTTGTTTCTGCGTTAGCTCCACTTGTTCTTCTTCGTGGACTGCGTGATTTCCGCTTCTTCCAGCCGTGAGTGCAGGTATATGTTCGTTGGTAGGGGTCAAATTGCTCTGGTACCAACTGCGAATCGTCTCCTCCCTTCCTTGTCTTCCTTAGGCGCTTGTTCCTCTCTGCTCTTGACATTGTCTCCTTCACTGGTAACACTTGCATCGTTCTCTGGCAGTAATCGGCAAAGTAGGTTTGCCATGCCTCCCAGCTTGTGTGCCAATTCACCGGCGCTACAACAGGTACAAGAGCCAATTCAGCAGCAAATCCATCATCATCCGATTCTGAAGCACGCCCTGATTTTACATCCTCCACGTCGGGATAGTCACTTCCACGGTCGTTTCCAGGGATGGCGGGACCGCCACCGGTTTCCATCAAGTTGTCTTCTTCGTTACTAGCCGCTTCCGCAGCTTCAGACACTCCAGCTTCTTGCGTATCACTTAGGCCAGGACCTCGACGTCGCAAAGAAAGATCCCTGTTGCCTTCACGCGCGCTCCGGGCGCTTACATCGCTTCCGCCGACGTTACGCGTCATCTTATCGGGAAGCGGTAGAAACGCGAATGAGAAAAATCCAAATTTATACATTCCGGAAATAGGCGAATCGGGGATTTTATTTTACTTTCAATCATGGACAGACCCATGATTGGAATCCTGTACTAATCCATGTAAATAATCATGGCCTTTAACAGGCGCGTTTTTTTTTTCTTACCTCACCTTGGAATCTTATCACGAACACAATAGAACTAATCGTCATATTAATTAGGAATTCACTGACAATACTGTTCACCTGACGCGGGGCACCTTGATCTAAAGTAGGTTGGCGTATGGTCGAATCTGAAAATCCCTACACCACAACTGCCCCGGTTATGGTACGAGTCGAGCTGCCTTCATTTGGTTCCGCCACCGTTGGTCCATACTCGGCTGATAACGTCTCGCGGCTCTCCACCACCTTCTTCGGTACGTTTGCTGCTTCCGCTGTCGCTCACTTGGCAGCTCCTTACTTCTCGCATGTTACTCCAGCACAAATCGCGGCGCCATCCGTCTCTTCCAGCTCTTCGTCGAGGTGAAGGCGCGCCAGCTGAGTCGATTCCTCGACCCGTCGGTACTCGTGACCGGCATGAATAGGGCTGGTCGACCTGACAACTTCCCATGAGTCTGACGCGGAGTCGGCGGAGTCTTCTCGCGCGCGCCCTCCTGGTCCACCGAGCAAGCCGGGCGACACCACTTCGGGCGCCAACAGTCAGTCAAGCTCGGCTGCTCCAGTGAGTCTTGACTCCCTCGTGGCCAGGGTTACTGAGCAGGGATACGAGCGTCGAGAACAATTGATCTTCTTGGCGAGGCTCATGGCCTACGGATTCACTCGCTCCGTGGAGCCTTCTGATCCCGTGCAGCGGCGAGCGATCCTGCAGGCTTCTTCCGCGGGGGAGCTGTTGGACATCTTGAAAGGCAACTACGCCGCTCTTGAATATTCCCAGGTCATTGGTGATCTCAGGGCCGACAATCAAGCTGTTCAAGAAGGGAACCGCGCGTTGACTCGGCGGTTGGACACGCTTGCCCTCAGCAATGTTGACTTGTCCACTCATCTCTCATCGGCGCGACAACAGGTGTCTCGATTGGAGGCTGCTGCCACGCAGTCTGCTCATCTCTTTGCTTCACTGCGAAAAGCTGTAGCCCTGAGTGAAGCGAAACTTGCTCGGGCTATCGAAGCTGAGCAAGGCAAGGTTGAAGCTGCGTTGAGTCATGGCCCAGCTCCATCATCAGCAAGTCTTGGATCGAGACGCTGAGATCGCAGTCCTTCTCCGATCTATCTCCGAGAGGGATGCGGCGTTTGTTACTCTCCAAGGCATTGCTTCTAAGCATTTCGAGCAGCTGCAGGAATCGGTGCAGCTGTCCAGCTCAACTGGCACTCAACCCTTGCGGCACGCTCAGTTGGTGATCGATGAGCAGCGGTCAGTGATCTTGCGGCAGAAGCGGCTCATTCGTCGGAACGGTATCATTCCGATGCACGACCCTCACATGGCTGCTGCTGGCGCCGGTTTGGAGGTTCCCGGACTTGATCCGTCCGACCTTCGTCTTAACGCCCGGCTGTGTCGCGCCTTGGAGTCTCGCTTCCCTGAAGCTCTTCACGTTCCAGCTGGCGAAACTCGGCGGCTGGAGTTGATCGTCCATCTTCGCCAAGACGCCTCAGTGACTGGTTCTGCTACTGGTCGACCTGCTGGTCCTAATGTATCACCTCCAGCGGGTCCGGCTTCTTCTGCGACCCCTTCGGCGTGACTCGGCTGCGGCTCCTGTCAGCTCAGCGACGGCTGCGAGTCAACCCGAGCCGACCCTCGCCCAGCTTCATCGTACTCCGTTGGCGGACTTGACGTCGACGCAGCGGCTTCGGCGTTATGCCAATCCCAAGTCTCTAACTGCTGCAGGTCCTCGTCACCGTTCGCCGGCGCCGCATCCGCCTCAGCCGTACGCTTGTCCACTTCCCGGGGAGGAGGGACATGAGGCTGTCAGTGCCCTTTTGTGTTCGAGTTCTCCTCAAACCACCGTGTCCGATGAAGGGAAACCCGCTCTGGTAAATCTCGTCGTCGGGGGTCGGCGGAAAAAGGTTCGTCACCGTCAGTTGAGTTCTGCTACACAACCAACTGTCTCTGCTCACTCTGAAGACGACGATAAAGCTTCGGGCGAAGCTGAATACGAGTTTGAGATGTCTGAGCCTGCCGAAGACACCGTTCCTGCGTTTGATTCGACTACTTCGGTGGGTTCTTCGTCTTAAGGTTCTTTGTCGACGTCGTTAGGCGCGGTTACCCAACCATCGTTGGTGTCCTCTTCTGACGTCGTGACTTCACTACCAGTCCCGGCTACGGGCGTTTGTGCCCCAAGCTCGACTTCATCTAGCTCCAGCTGAGTTGCCCCAGTCAAGCGTGCCACTCAACGTCGTATCAACGGAGGCTAGGCTCTCCCGGTCGTTGCCTGGTCCTCGATCTCTCGCGTCTCTCCCTCTCGAGGTATTAGCGTATCCACTACGCCGACTGACCTAGTGACTCCGGGCCGTGAGTGTCCTCAGACCGTCTCTTCCTGCGAGCTCGGCTGTGTTGACGTCCCCGTCTGGGCGCCCCATCCGGAGATCTGTTGCGACTGCTCGCACTGTGACTGCTCAGCTGCTTGAGGATCTTGACGCGTCTGACGACGAGGTCTTAGGGCTTGGCGACGGTTCTGCACCGTACGCCGGCTCGACGAACCTTGCCGCTGGGTCGCTCTCGGATCCCATTTCTTTATCCGATAACTCGGGGGGCAGTCCTTCAGGCTCCGACTCGGCGGTCGAAGATGATCGTCGTTCTGTCAAGGCGAGAAGTCTTCATGCGGCAATCTTCGGCTCCGACGATGGAATGAGAGATGAGTCCTTATCGCCGAGCGATCGCCACTCTTCGCGACATTCATCGATGGATTCTGGTAGCGGGACGACGCTTTCTACCTCTGCGTCGGCTTCGGGGAAGCAGCAACGTCACAAGCGTCGTGCCTCGTCGAGTCCTACCGGTCATCGGTACAAGCGGTCCAAGAAGCACAAGAAACACAAGAAGCATCACAAGAAGCATCGACACCACAAGCATCGGCAGCCTGCGTCAACCCCTGACCTGGCTCCTGCCCAATCTCTTTCGGCTGCTCCTTCGCCGAGTGGACTTCCGGTAGCGTCAGTTCCATCTCAGCCGAGTTCAACTGCATCACGGCCGGCTTCGGTCACTCTGCTAAGCGCTCTTACACTCCGGCTGGCGACGTTACGGACCCGGGCCTCGCAAGCAGTTTCCAAGGATTGTCGTTTGACTCTTCACATGGCTCAACTCCGCGAGGTGTCATTTATGCATTTCGGCTCAGCCCGTTGTTAAAATGCATTATTGATACACTGAGCGGAGGGGTGCAGCTGGAGCTCGTAGGTGGCAAGAGTCGCATGCCGCCCACGCCGTGTTCCCTTGACGGCATACGAGCTTTCATGACTGTCTTTGATCCGAGTCATCCTTGTCAGCGTCTCCGGCGGATGCTCCGCGAGCTTCTTTTCTTCTTTTCTCCGTCAGTACTGGAGGAGGCTTGGCGGTGTTTGGTTTCTCAGACCCGACCTCGAACCTTGATGCAAGTTATTGGAGATAGGTGGGTGAAGTTTGTAGATGCTGAGGTTTATTTCGATCCGTCCGTCCCCCATTACTCTCCTGTTAACCTTTCGTGGGTTCCAGCCGGGAGAGACTGGGTTCAATGCGCTCACGATGTGGATCTAGCCGATCCCTGGCGAGCTTGGTGGCTAACCGACCCGGCGGTTCACCCGTATAACACGTGCTTCCACGCTCGGAGCGTGGACTTCTTAGGTTTCGCTCCGCGCGGTATGGACCCCCAGGTTGTTGATGACGCGATCGAAGAAGACTTCGATCTTGCCGAACAAGCGCCTCCTGCTTACGCTCAGGGTGCTCCACCTCGGCTGAATCGTCAATGTATCCACATCTTCGCTGGGTCTTCAATCGGTGATATGTGGGTGAAGCTTTGTGGCGACAGTCCTTTGGACTCGGCGGGGAGGCCTATCAAGACAGGTGACCAACTGACTCGTTACTTTGTTGCTATCTACGAGCGTCGTCACTGGATCGTCGAGTCAAGTGTGTTGATGGGTCTCTATCCCGACGTCAACCCGACTGCCACGCCTGCTCAGCTCGCTGAAGTGTATGAGCTGTGGCTGGTGTACAAGCGCGAGCGCAAACGCTGTTGTGACACCCTACGATCCCTTGGTTGTCGCTGTCTACGACCTGCTTTACTCGGCGGTCACCCGGAAGCTCGGCGGTGAACCTGCTTCTCTTGTGGATGCTGAGGTTTATTTCGATCCGTCCGTCCCCCATTACTCTCCTGTTAACCTTTCGTGTGTTCCAGCCGGGAGAGACTGGGTTCAATGCGCTCACGATGTGGATCTAGCCGAGCCCTCGCGAGCTTGGTGGCTAACCGACCCGGCGGTTCACCCGTATAACACGTGCTTCCGCGCTCGGAGCGTGGACTTCTTAGGTTTCGCTCCGCGCGGTATGGACCCCCAGGTTGTTGACGACGCGATCGAAGAAGACTTCGATCTTGCCGAACAAGCGCCTCCTGCTTACGCTCAGGGTGCTCCACCTCGGCTGAATCGTCAATGTATCCACATCTTCGCTGGGTCTTCAATCGGTGATATGTGGGTGAAGCTTTGTGGCGACAGTCCTTTGGACTCGGCGGGGAGGCCTATCAAGACAGGTGACCAACTGACTCGTTACTTTGTTGCTCTCTACGAGCGTCGTCACTGGATCGTCGAGTCAAGTGTGTTGATGGGTCTCCATCCCGACGTCAACCCGACTGCCACGCCTGCTCAGCTCGCTGAAGTGTATGAGCTGTGGCTGGTGTACAAGCGCGAGCGCAAACGCTGTTGTGACACCCTACGATCCTTGGTTGTCGCTGTCTACGACCAGCTTGACTCGGCGGTCACCCGGAAGTTCGGCGGTGAACCTGCTCCTCTTGTGGATGCTGAGGTTTATTTCGATCCGTCCGTCCCCCATTACTCTCCTGTTAACCTTTCGTGGGTTCCAGCCGGGAGAGACTGGGTTCAATGCGCTCACGATGTGGATCTAGCCGATCCCTGGCGAGCTTGGTGGCTAACCGACCCGGCGGTTCACCCGTATAACACGTGCTTCCACTCTCGGAGCGTGGACTTCTTAGGTTTCGCTCCGCGCGGTATGGACCCCCAGGTTGTTGATGACGCGATCGAAGAAGACTTCGATCTTGCCGAACAAGCGCCTCCTGCTTACGCTCAGGGTGCTCCACCTCGGCTGAATCGTCAATGTATCCACATCTTCGCTGGGTCTTCAATCGGTGATATGTGGGTGAAGCTTTGTGGCGACAGTCCTTTGGACTCGGCGGGGAGGCCTATCAAGACAGGTGACCAACTGACTCGTTACTTTGTTGCTCTCTACGAGCGTCGTCACTGGATCGTCGAGTCAAGTGTGTTGATGGGTCTCCATCCCGACGTCAACCCGACTGCTACGCCTGCTCAGCTCGCTGAAGTGTATGAGCTGTGGCTGGTGTACAAGCGCGAGCGCAAACGCTGTTGTGACACCCTACCATCCTTGGTTGTCGCTGTCTACGACCAGCTTTACTCGGCGGTCACCCGGAAGCTCGGCGGTGAACCTGCTCCTCTTGTGGATGCTGAGGTTTATTTCGATCCGTCCGTCCCCCATTACTCTCCTGTTAACCTTTCGTGGGTTCCAGCCGGGAGAGACTGGGTTCAATGCGCTCACGATGTGGATCTAGCCGAGCCCTGGCGAGCTTGGTGGCTAACCGACCCGGCGGTTCACCCGTATAACACGTGCTTCCGCGCTCGGAACGTGGACTTCTTAGGTTTCGCTCCGCGCGGTATGGACCCCCAGGTTGTTGACGACGCGATCGAAGAAGACTTCGATCTTGCCGAACAAGCGCCTCCTGCTTACGCTCAGGGTGCTCCACCTCGGCTGAATCGTCAATGTATCCACATCTTCGCTGGGTCTTCAATCGGTGATATGTGGGTGAAGCTTTGTGGCGACAGTCCTTTGGACTCGGCGGGGAGGCCTATCAAGACAGGTGACCAACTGACTCGCTACTTTGTTGCTCTCTACGAGCGTCGTCACTGGATCGTCGAGTCAAGTGTGTTGATGGGTCTCTATCCCGACGTCAACCCGACTGCCACGCCTGCTCAGCTCGCTGAAGTGTATGAGCTGTGGCTGGTGTACAAGCGCGAGCGCAAACGCTGTTGTGACACTCTACGATCCTTGGCTGTCGCTGTCTACGACCTGCTTGACTCGGCGGTCACCCGGAAGCTCGGCGGTGAACCTGCTCCTCTTGTGGATGCTGAGGTTTATTTCGATCCGTCCGTCCCCCATTACTCTCCTGTTAACCTTTCGTGGGTTCCAGCCGGGAGAGACTGGGTTCAATGCGCTCACGATGTGGATCTAGCCGAGCCCTGGCGAGCTTGGTGGCTAACCGACCCGGCGGTTCACCCGTATAACACGTGCTTCCGCGCTCGGAGCGTGGACTTCTTTGGTTTCGCTCCGCGCGGTATGGACCCCCAGGTTGTTGACGACGCGATCGAAGAAGACTTCGATCTTGCCGAACAAGCGCCTCCTGCTTACGCTCAGGGTGCTCCACCTCGGCTGAATCGTCAATGTATCCACATCTTCGCTGGGTCTTCAATCGGTGATATGTGGGTGAAGCTTTGCGGCGACAGTCCTTTGGACTCGGCGGGGAGGCCTATCAAGACAGGTGACCAACTGACTCGTTACTTTGTTGCTCTCTACGAGCGTCGTCACTGGATCGTCGAGTCAAGTGTGTTGATGGGTCTCCATCCCGACGTCAACCCGACTGCCACGCCTGCTCAGCTCGCTGAAGTGTATGAGCTGTGGCTGGTGTACAAGCGCGAGCGCAAACGCTGTTGTGACACCCTACCATCCTTGGTTGTCGCTGTCTACGACCAGCTTTACTCGGCGGTCACCCGGAAGCTCGGCGGTGAACCTGCTCCTCTTGTGGATGCTGAGGTTTATTTCGATCCGTCCGTCCCCCATTACTCTCCTGTTAACCTTTCGTGGGTTCCAGCCGGGAGAGACTGGGTTCAATGCGCTCACGATGTGGATCTAGCCGAGCCCTGGCGAGCTTGGTGGCTAACCGACCCGGCGGTTCACCCGTATAACACGTGCTTCCGCGCTCGGAACGTGGACTTCTTAGGTTTCGCTCCGCGCGGTATGGACCCCCAGGTTGTTGACGACGCGATCGAAGAAGACTTCGATCTTGCCGAACAAGCGCCTCCTGCTTACGCTCAGGGTGCTCCACCTCGGCTGAATCGTCAATGTATCCACATCTTCGCTGGGTCTTCAATCGGTGATATGTGGGTGAAGCTTTGTGGCGACAGTCCTTTGGACTCGGCGGGGAGGCCTATCAAGACAGGTGACCAACTGACTCGTTACTTTGTTGCTCTCTACGAGCGTCGTCACTGGATCGTCGAGTCAAGTGTGTTGATGGGTCTCCATCCCGACGTCAAACCCGACTGCCACGCCTGCTCAGCTCGCTGAAGTGTATGAGCTGTGGCTGGTGTACAAAGCGCGAGCGCAAACGCTTTTGTGACACCCTCCCATCCCTGGGTTGTCGCTGTCTACGACCAGCTTTACTCTGCGGTCACCCGGAAAGCTCTGCGGTGAGCCTGCTCCTCTTTGTGGATGCTGAGATTTATTTCGATCCCGTCCGTCCCCCCATTACTCTCCTGTTACCCTTTCGTGGGTTCCAGCCGGGAGAGACTGGGTTCAATTCCCTCCCGATGTGGATCTAGCCGAGCCCTGGCGAGCTTGGTGGCTAACCGACCCGGCGGTTCACCCGTATAACACGTGCTTCCGCGCTCGGAGCGTGGACTTCTTAGGTTTCGCTCCGCGCGGTATGGACCCCCAGGTTGTTGACGACGCGATCGAAGAAGACTTCGATCTTGCCGAACAAGCGCCTCCTGCTTACGCTCAGGGTGCTCCACCTCGGCTGAATCGTCAATGTATCCACATCTTCGCTGGGTCTTCAATCGGTGATATGTGGGTGAAGCTTTGTGGCGACAGTCCTTTGGACTCGGCGGGGAGGCCTATCAAGACAGGTGACCAACTGACTCGCTACTTTGTTGCTCTCTACGAGCGTCGTCACTGGATCGTCGAGTCAAGTGTGTTGATGGGTCTCCATCCCGACGTCAACCCGACTGCCACGCCTGCTCAGCTCGCTGAAGTGTATGAGCTGTGGCTGGTGTACAAGCGCGAGCGCAAACGCTGTTGTGACACCCTACCATCCTTGGTTGTTGCTGTCTACGACCAGCTTTACTCGGCGGTCACCCGGAAGTTCGGCGGTGAACCTGCTCCTCTTGTGGATGCTGAGGTTTATTTCGATCCGTCCGCCCCCCATTACTCTCCTGTTAACCTTTCGTGGGTTCCAGCCGGGAGAGACTGGGTTCAATGCGCTCACGATGTGGATCTAGCCGAGCCCTGGCGAGCTTGGTGGCTAACCGACCCGGCGGTTCACCCGTATAACACGTGCTTCCGCGCTCGGAGCGTGGACTTCTTAGGTTTCGCTCCGCGCGGTATGGACCCCCAGGTTGTTGACGACGCGATCGAAGAAGACTTCGATCTTGCCGAACAAGCGCCTCCTGCTTACGCTCAGGGTGCTCCACCTCGGCTGAATCGTCAATGTATCCACATCTTCGCTGGGTCTTCAATCGGTGATATGTGGGTGAAGCTTTGTGGCGACAGTCCTTTGGACTCGGCGGGGAGGCCTATCAAGACAGGTGACCAACTGACTCGTTACTTTGTTGCTCTCTACGAGCGTCGTCACTGGATCGTCGAGTCAAGTGTGTTGATGGGTCTCTATCCCGACGTCAACCCGACTGCCACGCCTGCTCAGCTCGCTGAAGTGTATGAGCTGTGGCTGGTGTACAAGCGCGAGGGCAAACGCTGTTGTGACACCCTACCATCCTTGGTTGTTGCTGTCTACGACCAGCTTTACTCGGCGGTCACCCGGAAGTTCGGCGGTGAACCTGCTCCTCTTGTGGATGCTGAGGTTTATTTCGATCCGTCCGTCCCCCATTACTCTCCTGTTAACCTTTCGTGGGTTCCAGCCGGGAGAGACTGGGTTCAATGCGCTCACGATGTGGATCTAGCCGAGCCCTGGCGAGCTTGGTGGCTAACCGACCCGGCGGTTCACCCGTATAACACGTGCTTCCGCGCTCGGAGCGTGGACTTCTTAGGTTTCGCTCCGCGCGGTATGGACCCCCAGGTTGTTGACGACGCGATCGAAGAAGACTTCGATCTTGCCGAACAAGCGCCTCCTGCTTACGCTCAGGGTGCTCCACCTCGGCTGAATCGTCAATGTATCCACATCTTCGCTGGGTCTTCAATCGGTGATATGTGGGTGAAGCTTTGTGGCGACAGTCCTTTGGACTCGGCGGGGAGGCCTATCAAGACAGGTGACCAACTGACTCGTTACTTTGTTGCTCTCTACGAGCGTCGTCACTGGATCGTCGAGTCAAGTGTGTTGATGGGTCTCCATCCCGACGTCAACCCGACTGCCACGCCTGCTCAGCTCGCTGAAGTGTATGAGCTGTGGCTGGTGTACAAGCGCGAGCGCAACCGCTGTTGTGACACCCTACGATCCTTGGGTGTCGCTGTCTACGACCAGCTTTACTCGGCGGTCACCCGGAAGCTCGGCGGTGAACCTGCTCCTCTTGTGGATGCTGAGGTTTATTTCGATCCGTCCGTCCCCCATTACTCTCCTGTTAACCTTTCGTGGGTTCCAGCCGGGAGAGACTGGGTTCAATGCGCTCACGATGTGGATCTAGCCGAGCCCTGGCGAGCTTGGTGGCTAACCGACCCGGCGGTTCACCCGTATAACACGTGCTTCCGCGCTCGGAACGTGGACTTCTTAGGTTTCGCTCCGCGCGGTATGGACCCCCAGGTTGTTGACGACGCGATCGAAGAAGACTTCGATCTTGCGAACAAGCGCCTCCTGCTTACGCTCAGGTGCTCCACTGGGCTGGATGCTACAGTGTATACCACATCTTGCGTTGGGTTCTTAAATGCGTAGATAGTGGGGGGAAGTCTCGCGGCGAACATTCTTGGGATCGCGGCGCGCGACGCACTATTCAGAACAGCGGAGCGACAAAAACAAATGGGACTTGTTTACTTGGTTGCTCTCTACGAGCGTCGTCACTGGATCGTCGAGTCAAGTGTGTTGATGGGTCTCCATCCCGACGTCAACCCGACTGCCACGCCTGCTCAGCTCGCTGAAGTGTATGAGCTGTGGCTGGTGTACAAGCGCGAGCGCAAACGCTGTTGTGACACCCTACCATCCTTGGTTGTCGCTGTCTACGACCAGCTTTACTCGGCGGTCACCCGGAAGCTCGGCGGTGAACCTGCTCCTCTTGTGGATGCTGAGGTTTATTTCGATCCGTCCGTCCCCCATTACTCTCCTGTTAACCTTTCGTGGGTTCCAGCCGGGAGAGACTGGGTTCAATGCGCTCACGATGTGGATCTAGCCGAGCCCTGGCGAGCTTGGTGGCTAACCGACCCGGCGGTTCACCCGTATAACACGTGCTTCCGCGCTCGGAACGTGGACTTCTTAGGTTTCGCTCCGCGCGGTATGGACCCCCAGGTTGTTGACGACGCGATCGAAGAAGACTTCGATCTTGCCGAACAAGCGCCTCCTGCTTACGCTCAGGGTGCTCCACCTCGGCTGAATCGTCAATGTATCCACATCTTCGCTGGGTCTTCAATCGGTGATATGTGGGTGAAGCTTTGTGGCGACAGTTCTTTGGACTCGGCGGGGAGGCCTATAAAGACAGGTGACCAACTGACTCGTTACTTTGTTGCTCTCTACGAGCGTCGTCACTGGATCGTCGAGTCAAGTGTGTTGATGGGTCTCTATCCCGACGTCAACCCGACTGCCACGCCTGCTCAGCTCGCTGAAGTGTATGAGCTGTGGCTGGTGTACAAGCGCGAGCGCAAACGCTGTTGTGACACCCTACGATCCTTGGCTGTCGCTGTCTACGACCAGCTTTACTCGGCGGTCACCCGGAAGCTCGGCGGTGAACCTGCTCCTCTTGTGGATGCTGAGGTTTATTTCGATCCGTCCGTCCCCCATTACTCTCCTGTTAACCTTTCGTGGGTTCCAGCCGGGAGAGACTGGGTTCAATGCGCTCACGATGTGGATCTAGCCGAGCCCTGGCGAGCTTGGTGGCTAACCGACCCGGCGGTTCACCCGTATAACACGTGCTTCCGCGCTCGGAACGTGGACTTCTTAGGTTTCGCTCCGCGCGGTATGGACCCCCAGGTTGTTGACGACGCGATCGAAGAAGACTTCGATCTTGCCGAACAAGCGCCTCCTGCTTACGCTCAGGGTGCTCCACCTCGGCTGAATCGTCAATGTATCCACATCTTCGCTGGGTCTTCAATCGGTGATATGTGGGTGAGGCTTTGTGGCGACAGTCCTTTGGACTCGGCGGGGAGGCCTATCAAGACAGGTGACCAACTGACTCGTTACTTTGTTGCTCTCTACGAGCGTCGTCACTGGATCGTCGAGTCAAGTGTGTTGATGGGTCTCTATCCCGACGTCAACCCGACTGCCACGCCTGCTCAGCTCGCTGAAGTGTATGAGCTGTGGCTGGTGTACAAGCGCGAGCGCAAACGCTGTTGTGACACCCTACCATCCTTGGTTGTCGCTGTCTACGACCAGCTTTACTCGGCGGTCACCCGGAAGCTCGGCGGTGAACCTGCTCCTCTTGTGGATGCTGAGGTTTATTTCGATCCGTCCGTCCCCCATTACTCTCCTGTTAACCTTTCGTGGGTTCCAGCCGGGAGAGACTGGGTTCAATGCGCTCACGATGTGGATCTAGCCGAGCCCTGGCGAGCTTGGTGGCTAACCGACCCGGCGGTTCACCCGTATAACACGTGCTTCCGCGCTCGGAACGTGGACTTCTTAGGTTTCGCTCCGCGCGGTATGGACCCCCAGGTTGTTGACGACGCGATCGAAGAAGACTTCGATCTTGCCGAACAAGCGCCTCCTGCTTACGCTCAGGGTGCTCCACCTCGGCTGAATCGTCAATGTATCCACATCTTCGCTGGGTCTTCAATCGGTGATATGTGGGTGAAGCTTTGTGGCGACAGTCCTTTGGACTCGGCGGGGAGGTCTATCAAGACAGGTGACCAACTGACTCGCTACTTTGTTGCTCTCTACGAGCGTCGTCACTGGATCGTCGAGTCAAGTGTGTTGATGGGTCTCCATCCCGACGTCAACCCGACTGCCACGCCTGCTCAGCTCGCTGAAGTGTATGAGCTGTGGCTGGTGTACAAGCGCGAGCGCAAACGCTGTTGTGACACCCTACCATCCTTGGTTGTCGCTGTCTACGACCAGCTTTACTCGGCGGTCACCCGGAAGCTCGGCGGTGAACCTGCTCCTCTTGTGGATGCTGAGGTTTATTCGATCCGTCCCGTCCCCCATTACTCTCCTGTTAACCTTCCGTGGGTTCCAGCCGGGAGAGACTGGGTTCAATGCGCTCACGATGTGGATCTAGCCGAGCCCTGGCGAGCTTGGTGGCTAACCGACCCGGCGGTTCACCCGTATAACACGTGCTTCCGCGCTCGGAACGTGGACTTCTTAGGTTTCGCTCCGCGCGGTATGGACCCCCAGGTTGTTGACGACGCGATCGAAGAAGACTTCGATCTTGCCGAACAAGCGCCTCCTGCTTACGCTCAGGGTGCTCCACCTCGGCTGAATCGTCAATGTATCCACATCTTCGCTGGGTCTTCAATCGGTGATATGTGGGTGAAGCTTTGTGGCGACAGTCCTTTGGACTCGGCGGGGAGGCCTATCAAGACAGGTGACCAACTGAATCGTTACTTTGTTGCTCTCTACGAGCGTCGTCACTGGATCGTCGAGTCAAGTGTGTTGATGGGTCTCCATCCCGACGTCAACCCGACTGCCACGCCTGCTCAGCTCGCTGAAGTGTATGAGCTGTGGCTGGTGTACAAGCGCGAGCACAAACGCTGTTGTGACACCCTACGATCCATGGTTGTCGCTGTCTACGACCAGCTTTACTCGGCGGTCACCCGGAAGCTCGGCGGTGAACCTGCTCCTCTTGTGGATGCTGAGGTTTATTTCGATCCGTCCGTCCCCCATTACTCTCCTGTTAACCTTTCGTGGGTTCCAGCCGGGAGAGACTGGGTTCAATGCGCTCACGATGTGGATCTAGCCGAGCCCTGGCGAGCTTGGTGGCTAACCGACCCGGCGGTTCACCCGTATAACACGTGCTTGCGCGCTCGGAACGTGGACTTCTTAGGTTTCGCTCCGCGCGGTATGGACCCCCAGGTTGTTGACGACGCGATCGAAGAAGACTTCGATCTTGCCGAACAAGCGCCTCCTGCTTACGCTCAGGGTGCTCCACCTCGGCTGAATCGTCAATGTATCCACATCTTCGCTGGGTCTTCAATCGGTGATATGTGGGTGAAGCTTTGTGGCGACAGTCCTTTGGACTCGGCGGGGAGGCCTATCAAGACAGGTGACCAACTGACTCGTTACTTTGTTGCTCTCTACGAGCGTCGTCACTGGATCGTCGAGTCAAGTGTGTAAATGGGTCTCTATCCCGACGTCAACCCGACTGCCACACCTGCTCAGCTCGCTGAAGTGTATGAGCTGTGGCTGGTGTACAAGCGCGAGCGCAAACGCTGTTGTGACACTCTACGATCCTTGGTTGTCGCTGTCTACGACCAGCTTTACTCGGCGGTCACCCGGAAGCTCGGCGGTGAACCTGCTCCTCTTGTGGATGCTGAGGTTTATTTCGATCCGTCCGTCCCCCATTACTCTCCTGTTAACCTTTCGTGGGTTCCAGCCGGGAGAGACTGGGTTCAATGCGCTCACGATGTGGATCTAGCCGAGCCCTGGCGAGCTTGGTGGCTAACCGACCCGGCGGTTCACCCGTATAACACGTGCTTGCGCGCTCGGAACGTGGACTTCTTAGGTTTCGCTCCGCGCGGTATGGACCCCCAGGTTGTTGACGACGCGATCGAAGAAGACTTCGATCTTGCCGAACAAGCGCCTCCTGCTTACGCTCAGGGTGCTCCACCTCGGCTGAATCGTCAATGTATCCACATCTTCGCTGGGTCTTCAATCGGTGATATGTGGGTGAAGCTTTGTGGCGACAGTCCTTTGGACTCGGCGGGGAGGCCTATCAAGACAGGTGACCAACTGACTCGTTACTTTGTTGCTCTCTACGAGCGTCGTCACTGGATCGTCGAGTCAAGTGTGTTGATGGGTCTCCATCCCGACGTCAACCCGACTGCCACGCCTGCTCAGCTCGCTGAAGTGTATGAGCTGTGGCTGGTGTACAAGCGCGAGCGCAAACGCTGTTGTGACACCCTACCATCCTTGGTTGTCGCTGTCTACGACCAGCTTTACTCGGCGGTCACTCGGAAGCTCGGCGGTGAACCTGCTCCTCTTGTGGATGCTGAGGTTTATTTCGATCCGTCCGCCCCCCATTACTCTCCTGTTAACCTTTCGTGGGTTCCAGCCGGGAGAGACTGGGTTCAATGCGCTCACGATGTGGATCTAGCCGAGCCCTGGCGAGCTTGGTGGCTAACCGACCCGGCGGTTCACCCGTATAACACGTGCTTCCGCGCTCGGAACGTGGACTTCTTAGGTTTCGCTCCGCGCGGTATGGACCCCCAGGTTGTTGACGACGCGATCGAAGAAGACTTCGATCTTGCCGAACAAGCGCCTCCTGCTTACGCTCAGGGTGCTCCACCTCGGCTGAATCGTCAATGTATCCACATCTTCGCTGGGTCTTCAATCGGTGATATGTGGGTGAAGCTTTGTGGCGACAGTCCTTTGGACTCGGCGGGGAGGCCTATCAAGACAGGTGACCAACTGACTCGTTACTTTGTTGCTCTCTACGAGCGTCGTCACTGGATCGTCGAGTCAAGTGTGTTGATGGATCTCTATCCCGACGTCAACCCGACTGCCACGCCTGCTCAGCTCGCTGAAGTGTATGAGCTGTGGCTGGTGTACAAGCGCGAGCGCAAACGCTGTTGTGACACCCTACGATCCATGGTTGTCGCTGTCTACGACCAGCTTGACTCGGCGGTCACCCGGAAGCTCGGCGGTGAACCTGCTCCTCTTGTGGATGCTGAGGTTTATTTCGATCCGTCCGTCCCCCATTACTCTCCTGTTAACCTTTCGTGGGTTCCAGCCGGGAGAGACTGGGTTCAATGCGCTCACGATGTGGATCTAGCCGAGCCCTGGCGAGCTTGGTGGCTAACCGACCCGGCGGTTCACCCGTATAACACGTGCTTCCGCGCTCGGAACGTGGACTTCTTAGGTTTCGCTCCGCGCGGTATGGACCCCCAGGTTGTTGACGACGCGATCGAAGAAGACTTCGATCTTGCCGAACAAGCGCCTCCTGCTTACGCTCAGGGTGCTCCACCTCGGCTGAATCGTCAATGTATCCACATCTTCGCTGGGTCTTCAATCGGTGATATGTGGGTGAAGCTTTGTGGCGACAGTCCTTTGGACTCGGCGGGGAGGCCTATCAAGACAGGTGACCAACTGACTCGTTACTTTGTTGCTCTCTACGAGCGTCGTCACTGGATCGTCGAGTCAAGTGTGTTGATGGGTCTCCATCCCGACGTCAACCCGACTGCCACGCCTGCTCAGCTCGCTGAAGTGTATGAGCTGTGGCTGGTGTACAAGCGCGAGCGCAAACGCTGTTGTGACACCCTACCATCCTTGGTTGTCGCTGTCTACGACCTGCGTTACTCGGCGGTCACCCGGAAGCTCGGCGGTGAACCTGCTCCTCTTGTGGATGCTGAGGTTTATTTCGATCCGTCCGTCCCCCATTACTCTCCTGCTAACCTTTCGTGGGTTCCAGCCGGGAGAGACTGAATTCAATGCGCTCACGATGTGGATCTAGCCGAGCCCTCGCGAGCTTGGTGGCTAACCGACCCGGCGGTTCACCCGTATAACACGTGCTTCCGCGCTCGGAGCGTGGACTTCTTAGGTTTCGCTCCGCGCGGTATGGACCCCCAGGTTGTTGACGACGCGATCGAAGAAGACTTCGATCTTGCCGAACAAGCGCCTCCTGCTTACGCTCAGGGTGCTCCACCTCGGCTGAATCGTCAATGTATCCACATCTTCGCTGGGTCTTCAATCGGTGATATGTGGGTGAAGCTTTGTGGCGACAGTCCTTTGGACTCGGCGGGGAGGCCTATCAAGACAGGTGACCAACTGACTCGTTACTTTGTTGCTCTCTACGAGCGTCGTCACTGGATCGTCGAGTCAAGTGTGTTGATGGGTCTCCATCCCGACGTCAACCCGACTGCCACGCCTGCTCAGCTCGCTGAAGTGTATGAGCTGTGGCTGGTGTACAAGCGCGAGCGCAAACGCTGTTGTGACACCCTACCATCCTTGGTTGTCGCTGTCTACGACCAGCTTTACTCGGCGGTCACCCGGAAGCTCGGCGGTGAACCTGCTCCTCTTGTGGATGCTGAGGTTTATTTCGATCCGTCCGTCCCCCATTACTCTCCTGTTAACCTTTCGTGGGTTCCAGCCGGGAGAGACTGGGTTCAATGCGCTCACGATGTGGATCTAGCCGAGCCCTCGCGAGCTTGGTGGCTAACCGACCCGGCGGTTCACCCGTATAACACGTGCTTCCGCGCTCGGAGCGTGGACTTCTTAGGTTTCGCTCCGCGCGGTATGGACCCCCAGGTTGTTGACGACGCGATCGAAGAAGACTTCGATCTTGCCGAACAAGCGCCTCCTGCTTACGCTCAGGGTGCTCCACCTCGGCTGAATCGTCAATGTATCCACATCTTCGCTGGGTCTTTAATCGGTGATATGTGGGTGAAGCTTTGTGGCGACAGTCCTTTGGACTCGGCGGGGAGGCCTATCAAGACAGGTGACCAACTGACTCGTTACTTTGTTGCTCTCTACGAGCGTCGTCACTGGATCGTCGAGTCAAGTGTGTTGATGGGTCTCCATCCCGACGTCAACCCGACTGCCACGCCTGCTCAGCTCGCTGAAGTGTATGAGCTGTGGCTGGTGTACAAGCGCGAGCGCAAACGCTGTTGTGACACCCTACCATCCTTGGTTGTCGCTGTCTACGACCAGCTTTACTCGGCGGTCACCCGGAAGCTCGGCGGTGAACCTGCTCCTCTTGTGGATGCTGAGGTTTATTTCGATCCGTCCGTCCCCCATTACTCTCCTGTTAACCTTTCGTGGGTTCCAGCCGGGAGAGACTGGGTTCAATGCGCTCACGATGTGGATCTAGCCGAGCCCTGGCGAGCTTGGTGGCTAACCGACCCGGCGGTTCACCCGTATAACACGTGCTTCCGCGCTCGGAGCGTGGACTTCTTAGGTTTCGCTCCGCGCGGTATGGACCCCCAGGTTGTTGACGACGCGATCGAAGAAGACTTCGATCTTGCCGAACAAGCGCCTCCTGCTTACGCTCAGGGTGCTCCACCTCGGCTGAATCGTCAATGTATCCACATCTTCGCTGGGTCTTCAATCGGTGATATGTGGGTGAAGCTTTGTGGCGACAGTCCTTTGGACTCGGCGGGGAGGCCTATCAAGACAGGTGACCAACTGACTCGTTACTTTGTTGCTCTCTACGAGCGTCGTCACTGGATCGTCGAGTCAAGTGTGTTGATGGGTCTCTATCCCGACGTCAACCCGACTGCCACGCCTGCTCAGCTCGCTGAAGTGTATGAGCTGTGGCTGGTGTACAAGCGCGAGCGCAAACGCTGTTGTGACACCCTACGATCCTTGGTTGTCGCTGTCTACGACCAGCTTTACTCGGCGGTCACCCGGAAGCTCGGCGGTGAACCTGCTCCTCTTGTGGATGCTGAGGTTTATTTCGATCCGTCCGTCCCCCATTACTCTCCTGTTAACCTTTCGTGGGTTCCAGCCGGGAGAGACTGGGTTCAATGCGCTCACGATGTGGATCTAGCCGAGCCCTGGCGAGCTTGGTGGCTAACCGACCCGGCGGTTCACCCGTATAACACGTGCTTCCGCGCTCGGAGCGTGGACTACTTAGGTTTCGCTCCGCGCGGTATGGACCCCCAGGTTGTTGACGACGCGATCGAAGAAGACTTCGATCTTGCCGAACAAGCGCCTCCTGCTTTACGCTCAGGGTGCTCCACCTCGGCTGAATCGTCAATGTATCCACATCTTTCGCTGGGTCTTCAAATCGGTGATATGTGGGTGAAAGCTTTGTGGCGGACAGTCCTTTTGGACTCGGCGGGGGAGGCCTATCAAGACAGGTGACCAACTGACTCGTTACTTTGTTGCTCTCTACGAGGGTCGTCACTGGATCGTCGAGTCAAGTGTGTTGATGGGTCTCCATCCCGACGTCAACCCGACTGCCACGCCTGCTCAGCTCGCTGAAGTGTATGAGCTGTGGCTGGTGTACAAGCGCGAGCGCAAACGCAGTAGTGACACCCTACGATCCTTGGTTGTGGCTGTCTACGACCAGCTTTACTCGGCGGTCACCCGGAAGCTCGGCGGTGAACCTGCTCCTCTTGTGGATGCTGAGGTTTATTTCGACCCGTCCGTCCCCCATTACTCTCCTGCTAACCTTTCGTGGGTTCCAGCCGGGAGAGACTGGGTTCAATGCGCTCACGATGTGGATCTAGCCGAGCCCTGGCGAGCTTGGTGGCTAACCGACCCGGCGGTTCACCCGTATAACACGTGCTTCCGCGCTCGGAACGTGGACTTCTTAGGTTTCGCTCCGCGCGGTATGGACCCCCAGGTTGTTGACGACGCGATCGAAGAAGACTTCGATCTTGCCGAACAAGCGCCTCCTGCTTACGCTCAGGGTGCTCCACCTCGGCTGAATCGTCAATGTATCCACATCTTCGCTGGGTCTTCAATCGGTGATATGTGGGTGAAGCTTTGTGGCGACAGTCCTTTGGACTCGGCGGGGAGGCCTATCAAGACAGGTGACCAACTGACTCGTTACTTTGTTGCTCTCTACGAGCGTCGTCACTGGATCGTCGAGTCAAGTGTGTTGATGGGTCTCCATCCCGACGTCAACCCGACTGCCACGCCTGCTCAGCTCGCTGAAGTGTATGAGCTGTGGCTGGTGTACAAGCGCGAGCGCAAACGCTGTAGTGACACCCTACGATCCTTGGTTGTGGCTGTCTACGACCAGCTTTACTCGGCGGTCACCCGGAAGCTCGGCGGTGAACCTGCTCCTCTTGTGGATGCTGAGGTTTATTTCGATCCGTCCGTCCCCCATTACTCTCCTGTTAACCTTTCGTGGGTTCCAGCCGGGAGAGACTGGGTTCAATGCGCTCACGATGTGGATCTAGCCGAGCCCTCGCGAGCTTGGTGGCTAACCGACCCGGCGGTTCACCCGTATAACACGTGCTTCCGCGCTCGGAGCGTGGACTTCTTAGGTTTCGCTCCGCGCGGTATGGACCCCCAGGTTGTTGACGACGCGATCGAAGAAGACTTCGATCTTGCCGAACAATCGCCTCCTGCTTACGCTCAGGGTGCTCCACCTCGGCTGAATCGTCAATGTATCCACATCTTCGCTGGGTCTTCAATCGGTGATATGTGGGTGAAGCTTTGTGGCGACAGTCCTTTGGACTCGGCGGGGAGGCCTATCAAGACAGGTGACCAACTGACTCGCTACTTTGTTGCTCTCTACGAGCGTCGTCACTGGATCGTCGAGTCAAGTGTGTTGATGGGTCTCCATCCCGACGTCAACCCGACTGCCACGCCTGCTCAGCTCGCTGAAGTGTATGAGCTGTGGCTGGTGTACAAGCGCGAGCGCAAACGCTGTTGTGACACCCTACGATCCTTGGTTGTCGACTGTCTACGACCAGCTTTACTCGGCGGTCACCCGGAGCCTCGCCGTTGAACCTGCTCCTCTTGTGGAATGCTGAAGGTTAATTTCGATCCGTCCGTCCCCCATTACCTCTTCCTGTTAACCTTTCGTGGGTTCCAGCCGGGAGAGACTGGATTCCAATGCCGCTCACGATGTGAATCTAGCGGAGCCCTGACGAGCTTGGTGGCTAACCGACCCGCCGATTCACCCGTAATAACACGTGCTTCCGGCGCTCGAACGTGACCTTCTAAGGTTTCGCTCCCCGCGTATGAACCCCAAGTTGTTGACGACGCGATCGAAGAAGACTTCGATCTTGCCGAACAAGCGCCTCCTGCTTACGCTCAGGGTGCTCCCACCTCGCCTGAATCGTCAATGTATCCACATCTTCGCTGGGTCTTCAATCGGTGATATGTGGTGAAGCTTTGTTGCCGACAGTCCTTTGACCTCGGCGGGGAGCCTATCAAGACGGTGACCAACTGACTCGCTACTTTGTGCTCTCTACGAGCGTCGTCACTGGATCGTCGAGTCAA
>NW_003303704.1:198837-201660 GCF_000142945.1 Phytophthora infestans T30-4 | reverse complement strand
TACGACCACCTTTACTCGCAGCTACCCGGAAGCTCCGCGCGGTGAAACCTGCTCCTCTTTGTGGATGCTGAAGGTTTATTTCGATCCGTCCGTCCCCCATTACTCTCCTGTTAACCTTTTCGTGGGTTCCAGCCGGGAGAGACTGGGGTTTCAAATGCGCTCACGATGTGGATCTAGCCGAGCCCTGGCGAGCTTTGGTGGCTAACCGACCCGGCGGTTCACCCGTATAACACGTGCTTCCGCGCTCGGAACGTGGACTTCTTAGGTTTCGCTCCGCGCGGTATGGACCCCCAGGTTGTTGACGACGCGATCGAAGAAGACTTCGATCTTGCCGAACAAGCGCCTCCTGCTTACGCTCAGGGTGCTCCACCTCGGCTGAATCGTCAATGTATCCACATCTTCGCTGGGTCTTCAATCGGTGATATGTGGGTGAAGCTTTGTGGCGACAGTCCTTGTGACTCGGCGGGGAGGCCTATCAAGACAGGTGACCAACTGACTCGTTACTTTGTTGCTCTCTACGAGCGTCGTCACTGGATCGTCGAGTCAAGTGTGTTGATGGGTCTCCATCCCGACGTCAACCCGACTGCCACGCCTGCTCAGCTCGCTGAAGTGTATGAGCTGTGGCTGGTGTACAAGCGCGAGCGCAAACGCAGTAGTGACACCCTACGATCCTTGGTTGTCGCTCTCTACGACCAGCTTTACTCGGCGGTCACCCGGAAGCTCGGCGGTGAACCTGCTCCTCTTGTGGATGCTGAGGTTTATTTCGATCCGTCCGTCCCCCATTACTCTCCTGTTAACCCTTCGTGGGTTCCAGCCGGGAGAGACTGGGTTCAATGCGCTCACGATGTGGATCTAGCCGAGCCCTGGCGAGCTTGGTGGCTAACCGACCCGGCGGTTCACCCGATAACACGTGCTTCCGCGCTCGGAACGTGGACTTCTTAGGTTTCGCTCCGCGCGGTATGGACCCCCAGGTTGTTGACGACGCGATCGAAGAAGACTTCGATCTTGCCGAACAAGCGCCTCCTGCTTACGCTCAGGGTGCTCCACCTCGGCTGAATCGTCAATGTATCCACATCTTCGCTGGGTCTTCAATCGGTGATATGTGGGTGAAGCTTTGTGGCGACAGTCCTTTGGACTCGGCGGGGAGGCCTATCAAGACAGGTGACCAACTGACTCGTTACTTTGTTGCTCTCTACGAGGGTCGTCACTGGATCGTCGAGTCAAGTGTGTTGATGGGTCTCCATCCCGACGTCAGCCCGACTGCCACGCCTGCTCAGCTCGCTGAAGTGTATGAGCTGTGGCTGGTGTACAAGCGCGAGCGCAAACGCAGTAGTGACACCCTACGGTCCTTGGTTGTGGCTGTCTACGACCAGCTTTACTCGGCGGTCACCCGGAAGCTCGGCGGTGAACCTGCTCCTCTTGTGGATGCTGAGGTTTATTTCGACCCGTCCGTCCCCCATTACTCTCCTGCTAACCTTTCGTGGGTTCCAGCCGGGAGAGACTGGGTTCAATGCGCTCACGATGTGGATCTAGCCGAGCCCTGGCGAGCTTGGTGGCTAACCGACCCGGCGGTTCACCCGTATAACACGTGCTTCCGCGCTCGGAACGTGGACTTCTTAGGTTTCGCTCCGCGCGGTATGGACCCCCAGGTTGTTGACGACGCGATCGAAGAAGACTTCGATCTTGCCGAACAAGCGCCTCCTGCTTACGCTCAGGGTGCTCCACCTCGGCTGAATCGTCAATGTATCCACATCTTCGCTGGGTCTTCAATCGGTGATATGTGGGTGAAGCTTTGTGGCGACAGTCCTTTGGACTCGGCGGGGAGGCCTATCAAGACAGGTGACCAACTGACTCGTTACTTTGTTGCTCTCTACGAGCGTCGTCACTGGATCGTCGAGTCAAGTGTGTTGATGGGTCTCCATCCCGACGTCAACCCGACTGCCACGCCTGCTCAGCTCGCTGAAGTGTATGAGCTGTGGCTGGTGTACAAGCGCGAGCGCAAACGCTGTAGTGACACCCTACGATCCTTGGTTGTGGCTGTCTACGACCAGCTTTACTCGGCGGTCACCCGGAAGCTCGGCGGTGAACCTGCTCCTCTTGTGGATGCTGAGGTTTATTTCGACCCGTCCGTCCCCCATTACTCTCCTGTTAACCTTTCGTGGGTTCCAGCCGGGAGAGACTGGGTTCAATGCGCTCACGATGTGGATCTAGCCGAGCCCTGGCGAGTTTGGTGGCTAACCGACCCGGCGGTTCACCCGTATAACACGTGCTTCTGCGCTCGGAACGTGGGCTTCTTAGGTTTCGCTCCGCGCGGTATGGACCCCCAGGTTGTTGACGACGCGATCGAAGAAGACTTCGATCTTGCCGAACAAGCGCCTCCTGCTTACGCTCAGGGTGCTCCACCTCGGCTGAATCGTCAATGTATCCACATCTTCGCTGGGTCTTCAATCGGTGATATGTGGGTGAAGCGTTCGTGAAGAATTCTGTCGACAAGTCGCAAGTGCCAGAAGACCTGCAAAACCTTTACACGCCAAGTGATTTAAACTCGGCGGCCCGCCAACACTGACTGGGTTGGAATATGCCGGGCTGCCACAGTCAGCTGAACCTGTAGTTGAGGCGAACTTCTTGTTTGCCTTCGTAGGGGAAGCAGGACGGCCCGAGGGACGAAGCGGGGATGGCAATTGAAGTATTGCACTGTATGCTCCTCCTCCGCGTCGTACACGAGCGGATCCATCGAAACTCAGGACGTATAGATCCTCATCCACCTGTACCGTCGGGATCGGGATCTGGATCCGGCGTTTGGGCTCTTTCTTAGGGGCGATC
>NW_003303704.1:195038-198014 GCF_000142945.1 Phytophthora infestans T30-4 | reverse complement strand
CTTCCCCCCGATTAAGACCAAAATCACCATCCCATGGGTCCCCCTCCCCTCCTCTTCTTCCATGAGACTCGCATCACGCCTGAATTGTGCTACCGATTCGGTACGATCCCTCAAGAAATCATAGAGTAATGCTCCACAGTTCAGATCTGCCTCGTCTACCCAA
The DNA here is from genome assembly GCF_000142945.1 of Phytophthora infestans T30-4. NCBI lineage: Eukaryota > Oomycota > Peronosporomycetes > Peronosporales > Peronosporaceae > Phytophthora > Phytophthora infestans. The sequence continues at coordinate 197,851 of NW_003303704.1, read as the reverse complement.
CTAGGTTCGTCATATCCACGCCAATGCACCAGAAACTCACGGTAAATCCGTCCGTATCTAGTTCGCTTCCCCGATCTCATATCGGTGATCTTCTCGACTTCGAACTCGTCGGCTTCGAGATCCACATTCCAACTGTCTTCCGGTAGGAGAACTTCGTCGAAGTCGACGCGGTCGGATGCATCTACCGAAAGACGGACCTGCGGCCGATCCGGATATTCTTTGACCAACTTCAGCTTGGATACGTGTACTACAGGGAACAGGCGATATTCGGTACCTGCCGTTTTCAGCCTCTCCGCATGTTCTCCAATCTTCTCTCTCACCCGGAACGGTCCATGCCATAGATGGGCCAATTTGCGAGCGTACCCTTCTTTCACTCGATCCAAATACAGCCACACCTGCGATCCCACTTGGATTTGATGTGGACGGGCGTCTTCGTTGTGTCGATCCGCTCGATCCTGTATCGCATTCCGCAGTCGTTCGTTCACCTGGGATCTAGCTTGCCGGTAGTATTTCTGGACTTGGTATCGCCATCGCCTTGGATCTCGGTTTCTCTTCTTGGTACTGCATACTGGAATGGCCGCTTCTAGGGTGGATTTGGGATCCCACCCATGTACCAAGTAAAATGGTGTATCACCCCGGATCCTGTCTTGGGCGGTGTTCATCGCGAAGGGGAGCCGTTCTGCGTACTCATCCCAATCCCTTTGATCCAAATCCTGGACATACATCTTGAGTGCTCTCGTGATCGTCTGCACCATGCGTTCGGCCGACCCGTTAGCTTGGGGTCTTCAATCGGTGATATGTGGGTGAAGCTTTGTGGCGACAGTCCTTTGGACTCGGCGGGGAGGCCTATCAAGACAGGTGACCAACTGACTCGTTACTTTGTTGCTCTCTACGAGCGTCGTCACTGGATCGTCGAGTCAAGTGTGTTGATGGGTCTCCATCCCGACGTCAACCCGACTGCCACGCCTGCTCAGCTCGCTGAAGTGTATGAGCTGTGGCTGGTGTACAAGCGCGAGCGCAAACGCTGTAGTGACACCCTACGATCCTTAGTTGTCGCTGTCTACGACCAGCTTTACTCGGCGGTCACCCGGAAGCTCGGCGGTGACCCTGCTCCTCTTGTGGATGCTGAGGTTTATTTCGACCCGTCCGTCCCCCATTACTCTCCTGTTAACCTTTCGTGGGTTCCAGCCGGGAGAGACTGGGTTCAATGCGCTCACGATGTGGATCTAGCCGAGCCCTGGCGAGTTTGGTGGCTAACCGACCCGGCGGTTCACCCGTATAACACGTGCTTCTGCGCTCGGAACGTGGACTTCTTAGGTTTCGCTCCGCGCGGTATGGACCCCCAGGTTGTTGACGACGCGATCGAAGAAGACTTCGATCTTGCCGAACAAGCGCTTCCTGCTTACGCTCAGGGTGCTCCACCTCGGCTGAATCGTCAATGTATCCACATCTTCGCTGGGTCTTCAATCGGTGATATGTGGGTGAAGCTTTGTGGCGACAGTCCTTGTGACTCGGCGGGGAGGCCTATCAAGACAGGTGACCAACTGACTCGTTACTTTGTTGCTCTCTACGAGCGTCGTCACTGGATCGTCGAGTCAAGTGTGTTGATGGGTCTCCATCCCGACGTCAACCCGACTGCCACACCTGCTCAGCTCGCTGAAGTGTATGAGCTGTGGCTGGTGTACAAGCGCGAGCGCAAACGCTGTAGTGACACCCTGCGATCCTTGGTTGTGGCTGTCTACGACCAGCTTTACTCGGCGGTCACCCGGAAGCTCGGCGGTGAACCTGCTCCTCTTGTGGATGCTGAGGTTTATTTCGATCCGTCCGTCCCCCATTACTCTCCTGTTAACCTTTCGTGGGTTCCAGCCGGGAGAGACTGGGTTCAATGCGCTCACGATGTGGATCTAGCCGAGCCCTGGCGAGCTTGGTGGCTAACCGACCCGGCGGTTCACCCGTATAACACGTGCTTCCGCGCTCGGAACGTGGACTTCTTAGGTTTCGCTCCGCGCGGTATGGACCCCCAGGTTGTTGACGACGCGATCGAAGAAGACTTCGATCTTGCCGAACAAGCGCTTCCTGCTTACGCTCAGGGTGCTCCACCTCGGCTGAATCGTCAATGTATCCACATCTTCGCTGGGTCTTCAATCGGTGATATGTGGGTGAAGCTTTGTGGCGACAGTCCTTTGGCCTCGGCGGGGAGGCCTATCAAGACGGGTGACCAACTGACTCGCTACTTTGTTGCTCTCTACGAGCGTCGTCACTGGATCGTCGAGTCAAGTGTGTTGATGGGTCTCCATCCCGACGTCAACCCGACTGCCACGCCTGCTCAGCTCGCTGAAGTGTATGAGCTGTGGCTGGTGTACAAGCGCGAGCGCAAACGCTGTAGTGACACCCTACGATCCTTGGTTGTGGCTGTCTACGACCAGCTTTACTCGGCGGTCACCCGGAAGCTCGGCGGTGAACCTGCTCCTCTTGTGGATGCTGAGGCTTATTTCGATCCGTCCGTCCCCCATTACTCTCCTGTTAACATTTCGTGGGTTCCAGCCGGGAGAGACTGGGTTCAATGCGCTCACGATGTGGATCTAGCCGAGCCCTGGAGAGCTTGGTGGCTAACCGACCCGGCGGTTCACCCGTATAACACGTGCTTCCGCGCTCGGAACGTGGACTTCTTAGGTTTCGCTCCGCACTGCGCTGTAGCCTGACGGTTTGTGGCCGTTCCCAGTGACGGCCCGGCCAAAGAGGCGCGTGCCAGCCGTGACTTAGTCGCACGAATCCCAGCAGTAGACTGGAGCCCCACCAAGAGATCACGAGAG
>NW_003303704.1:181405-184212 GCF_000142945.1 Phytophthora infestans T30-4 | reverse complement strand
CGTAGTTGCCTTTCAAGATATCCAACAGTTCCCCGTGCAGGAAGCAGCATGCAAAATCGCTCGCCGCTGCACGGGATCGGAGGGCTCCACGGAACGAGTAAATCCGTAAGCCATGAGCCTCGCCAAGAAGGCCAATTCTTCTCGGCGATCATGCCCTTGCTCGTTAATTCTGGCCATGAGGGAGTCAAGACTCACTGGAGCAGCCGAGCTTGGCTGATTGGTGGCGCCCGAAGTGGTGTCGCCCGGCAAGCTCGGTGGACCAGGAAGGCGCACGCGAGAAGACTCTGCCGACTCCGCGTCAGACTCACGGGAAGTTGTCAAGTCAACCAGCCCAGCTTCATGCCGGTCGCTGACCCCACGAGTACCGACGGGTCGAGGAATCGACTCAGCTGGCACGCCTTCACCTCGACGAGGAGTTGGAGAAGAAGGATGGTGCCACGGGTTGTGCTGGAACAACATGCGAAGAGTAAGGAGCTGCCAAGTGAGTGACAGCGGAAGCAACGAACGTACCAAAGAAGGTGGTGGGGAGCCGCGAGACGTCATCAGCCGAGTACGGACCAACGGTGGCAGAACAAAATGAAGGATTAAGACACTCACCAGCTCGGCTCGTATCATAACCGGGGCAGTTGTGGTGTAGGGATTTCCAGATTCGACCATACGCCGACCTACTTTAGGTCAAGAATCGGCTCGGTCTGATAACCCAGAGCTTAGGAGCCAAGAATCACGGTAAGTACTCGGCGATCTGTCCGGATATGCTATCCGGATAGCCGCTGAGCTCAACGGCCGCCTGAAGAGTCGGTAGAGATCCGAAACGACTACATTTCACTAGATATTTGTATGAGAAGCATAGGATTAAATAGGAGGAGCCGAAAAGGCTCCCAGAAGATAACAGAGCAGAATTTTCCTAGTCCAAGACACGTGTACACTTTTCCGGTAAGTCCCTGCATAGGGCTGGATTATGCCTGCCGTCAATACTCGAGAGGCATAGCTTGTAGGGTATTGACTGGTAGCGCCAAGAGATTAGGTCAGTCCGGGTAGGACAAAGTCTCGCTACGCGCGAAAGAAAGTCCCGCATACTCAGCGGGCCGGTACGTCGGATAGCCCGGGTGCCGTAACACTTCTAGCTGAGCAGCCTCTGCGCTCGGTGACCTGTAAAAGCGCTCGCGCGCCGTCGTCCATCCTTTGGTGGAGGGCACAGGGTTGTGAACGAGCTCAGCCGAACCAAACTCGGCGGAGCCTCGGAAGTGATCTGACTTGGTTAGTCGGAACCGAGTGGAAGCGAGCCACTCGTCTGTCCCGGAAGGGCCGGACCGCGAGGGAACCACCCTCTGCGCAGGCCATACAACCGCCGACCTAACTCGGCGATTCGTTGTGGTTTGTGTAAGGAATCCACATCTGACGATATTTGTGTGTTCTACTACACCACAACTGGTGCCGCGACCCGGGAACAGGAGTGTGTGCTTGTTTTTATAGGTGCCAGCTAACCAAGTTAAGAGGAAGAGAAGAGAAAGAGAAGAGTGAAGATGGTCAAGGGATCAGCAACTCCGAGCGACGGAAGCCCAGCGACGGCTGGAGGATCGCCTCTCGCGGGGTCGGACCCGGCGGATCAACGACTCATCGCCATGACGATGGAGGTGGGACGAACCGTCCAGTTCGACGAGGATGGCCAAGACCAGGAGAGCGAGAACGGAGATGCAAGTGAAGGAGAGTATGAAGAGAAGGCCGAGACCGCTGAGCTCGGAGAAACGAAGACTACCGCCGAGCTACTTGGCGAGGTGGAAGAGTTGACGCTGCAGGTGGGACGCATGGGAGCCCCACGTCCTGTCGAGCGCAACTTATCCGCCGAGCTCGACGAAGGTGCGGACGATGAAGAAGATAAAGAAGAACATGGCGTTGCTCAAGGGGACCGTCCGCCCCTTATTCCGAAAGCGACGAGGAACGCCGATACGCCGAGCGCCAATAAAGTGTTGGCTCGACTCGGCGAGGAGATGAGAACGAGATCGGAATGGATGATGATGTTCGCGCCTGTAGCGATGGCGCAGGCGAAGTGGCCGATGTTAGGTCCCGAGTTAACTCAGCCGGTGCGTGCAGCCAACATCAACCAGTTGGTGGAAGAAACTGTGTTGCTGTTGAAGGCGATGGGCTATCGGTACAACAGCCGACCGAACAGCCTCATCCTGTCCGACTGGAGTCTGACCCGTGGCGGAGCCGAACTCTGGCAATGGAAGAAGAAGCTGAGAGTGGCGTTTGGATTGGAGAAAGCCCCTGGTGGAACGAAGAAGGTGTACAGCCGAGTAGCCGAGCTCAAACCACTCGGCGAGGACCCGAGCAAGATTCCTTTGCCGAAGACCCCGGAGACGAAGAGACGTGAAGTGTTCCGCGCTACGCAAGGAACTCCGTACTTCGAAGACTCTCACATGCTGACTCCACTGAAGCTAAACCCGACTCAGCCAGCGCCGAGTCGTGGGCAGCGAAATGTAGGTCGTTACCGTGAATTGTATGACGCTGCAGATGGGGCTGAGGCTTACGAGGAGGATGAAGAAGACGACGACGCCTTCAACGTGAGAGGTAACCGTGAGGAAACCGACGGTATCAGAAACTTGAGCGGTCACCAACCTCGGCGCGAACAAACTCGCGCCGAGCTTTTTTGGGCCGCTTACGGTAACCAAGGTTATTGGTGACGCCAATACGCTCGACATTTCTTCGACACTACGGCTACATCCGACGTTTTACGTCTCACGTGTTAAACGAAGTACCATCCGTCCGAGAGTCATGGACGCTGATTCGTCCTCGAGCGACGCGGCAAC
>NW_003303704.1:171722-181072 GCF_000142945.1 Phytophthora infestans T30-4 | reverse complement strand
ATCCTCGGCGAGAAGCGTAAGAAGCAACGCGACCGACTCTGTGACCGCACGAAGCCGAGATGACAAGCGGAAGGATCAGAGCCGCCGAGATGAGAAGCGCAGTCGCAAGGAAGAAAACCGCGACCGCCGAGTCACTGTCGTTGACGCTGACTCCGACGGAGAGGAACTCATCGATCAGAACCCGCCGAGTCCGTACAACTCCGAAGACGAATGGGATGATGAGTACCAGTCCGGAGGACACGACTCAGCGGAAGACGACGACTACATTGACGCCGGCGTTTCCAATGATAAGGGAAATACACCGGACCGCCGAGAGAACTCGGCGGGAGACCAGAAAGGCTCGAACCGAAGCTGGGGAAACTCAGCGAACCGACCTCCGCGACCGTACAACCAACGAGAACAGTCGAATCGTGGAGATGGATCACGCGACAACACCCAACGAGGGCCTTGTGCAGCTTGTGGAAGAATGGGGCACTCGGCTCACTACTGTCGACGACGCTGCAAATTCTGCAGACAAGTCCATGAAGGCGGCCAGTGTGAGCTGTTCCGTCAATATGAGAAGCTGGCTGCGTTCGTGAAGAACTCTGTCGACAAGTCGCAAGTGCCAGAAGACCTGCAAAACCTTTACGCGCCGAGTGATTTAAACTCGGCGGCCCGCCAACACTGACTGGGTTGGAATATGCCGGGCTGCCACAGTCAGCTGAACCTGCAGTTGAGGCGAACTTCTTGTTTGCCTTCGTAGGCGAAGCAGGACGGCCCGAGGGAAGAAGCGGGGATGGCAATTGGATGTGTGAAATCGACGGAATTGAACGTGAGCTCGGTGAGTTAGATGATAACAACCGAGCGATTGCAAGTGTAACTCGGCAGTCAGACCAGACTGTGCATCGTAACAGGATAATGAAGCTGCTTCCGGGAGAACGGCTGGGATGGTGGTCAGCACAGACGTTTGATCGCCGAGTTAGAATGAGAGCCCTCGTATTGGGTGCAGTGAATGACCGAAGGACCAAGATATTATTGGATACCGGAGCAAATGTCTCGGCGATCAGTGAGTACTTCGCGAGGAAACTGCGTCTCAAGAGAGTGGCCAGCCGAGATAAGCGAATTGACATACAAGGAATAAGTAAAGACAGGATGGTGACAACGTCAAGAGCAGTGGTGAAGGTGACACTCGGCTGGGAAGTGGCATACGAGTTTGAAGTATGGATAATGCCTCATCATGCCGGAGTCGATTTGATTCTCGGCACCGACTTCATGATCCCAGCTGGAATCCGTCTGGATCTGTACAACTCGGCGGTAAAGCTACCCGATGAGATGGTGATCCCACTCATCCGATCAAGTAATGCACCGACCAAGACCGAGTTCGGACCAAATGTCCCATGCGGGCCACCAGACGGATTGATGATCGAAAGTCGAATGACCGCTGAGTTCAAATTGCCCAGGCGACAACCCAGTGAGTCGACGCATGACTTGTGGGTGCGACGGACGAAGGGTTGGATTCCGACGGTTGATTTTAATCGCCGAGGAAGACCAACCCATGTCCTGATTACGAACGTACGACAGACGTCAGTCTGGTGCCCACCTCACTTTTATGTGATAAAATGGCAGCCACATGGAGTACTGGCCAATGAGGGATATGTCCGCGTGAACTCGGCGAAGTACCGTGACTGGCAGATATTGGCCTTTGAGTCGGCGATGGATAAAGATTTGCTGCAGAAAGAACAACGACTGTACGACGACTGGTTGTCACACCAGCCGCCAGCTGTGGAAAGACGAAAATACCCAGCTCCGACGGCGGTGGAAAGACGACCTCCTCCAGTGGAAAGTGGACCAGAATTAACATGCGCCGAACGCTGGAGAAGGATCGAAGCCGACGCTGAAGCCGGCGACTACGAGAAGCGTCGCGGTAACGCAGACGTCATATCGACTTCAGGGGTGACAAGGGGTGACCCGGCTGTAAACTCAGCGTTCAAGCTGGAAGACGTCCGAGCGGACCGTACGTCGGTGCTACACGATGGCCAAGATGTCTCCTATCAGCTGTCCAAGTTTGAAGACGATGGCGCCATTTCTGACGTCAACACGAACTCAGCGATTGAAGGAACAAGTGAAGTAAGGGCCACGGAAGACGTGTCGGCGACTGAAGACTCAGCTATAACGAAAGGAGACCTTGAAGAACGCTCGGAACACACCCTATGTGACGCTCAACCCGTTGCTGACAACCGAGCCAAGTTTGGAATAATTAGACCAAGTTCTGCAGCCGCGGTGAACTCAGCGATGGGTACACCGGCAGCCTGCATTACCCAGTCGGCGGCGGTGGACTCGGCGTCAGGAGATCTAAACACTGAGAGCGCCTCGGACGTGGGCACAGCATGCGGTGAGGATGCCAGCTATACCGAAGACGCGTTTGCATGCACAGAAGTTAGTTCTGCCGTCACAACCAACTCAGCGATTGATCACTCCGACGCGACCAAGGACTATGATAATCGGGAGGTATTACTGCCAGAAGGAATAATGCCGAACGACGACCCAGCTACGACGGACTCAGCGTTGGAGACTATGGAAACTACGACCTGTCCGAAAGTGGTTAGACAGTATGACGATGATACCATCTACCTCGGAGCCAAGTTTGAGAACGCAGAAGTCAGATCGACCATCGCAGTGAACTCAGCGAATTCGGACCCTGACACAGCCGACAACTATGAATTACCAGAGGTATTACTGGTGGAAGGTACTATAGCTGAGATCGGAGTGACGAACTCAGCGGCGACGGTGTTCGACCCCGGCGGAATTGACTACGACTTAGGACACGATGAAGGTGACGAGTGCAACTCGACGAGAGACGCAACGGAAACTCTAAGACAACACTACTTGACTATCGCTACGACCGAAGACGAGCAAGAGGATGATGTTGACGATAGTACGACCAACGCCTTTGAGCGTAGTGGAACAGATTTGGAATTGACGGACTACGCTCACGAGCTGGCCTTCCTTCCCGATCTTACTGAAGTTGAACCTACCGAACTCGACTATGGCGCTGCAAACGTCAAGTCGAGTAGTCATACGCCAGCACAGTCGGCTAATTTGGTGGCAGAGCTACAAAAGCACGAAGGGATAATGATTTTAAGTGGTAATGCTCTGCCGCCTCCAGCGTACGGAGCATTGTGTGACATCGACGTTCAAGAACACGCACCCATTAAGCAGAGAGCTCGGCGGATACCTCTCCGCCACTTGAGCAAACTTTACGAGTTGTTGAAGGGGCTGCTTCGAGCTGGGTTGATATCATTCTCGAGCAGCCCTTGGGCCTCGCCAGTGGTGATAGTGCTCAAGCAAAATGGTAGGGATATTCGACTATGCATTGACTATAAACTGGTTTATGCGGTTACGACACCGATGGAATACGCTATGCCACTGGTTGATGACCTGCTTACCGAATTGGAAAGCTACTTGTGGTTTTGCTCGCTCGATGCTGCGAGTGGATTCTGGGCAGTCTTGATGACACGCCGAGCTCGGCAGATCTCAGCGTTCGTATGTGCACTTGGACACTTTGAATGGTTACGAATGCCATTTGGATTGAAGAATGCGCCTATGATTTACCAGCGACTAATCGACAACGCTCTATGGGGATACGTTCAACCAAAGGGAGGATGGCAACTGTTTGCCGAACGAATGGCTGTTGCTGAAGCCGAGTCGGGAGCTCGGCGAGTTGAGCTCGACGGAATCAGCGATTCAACGCAGAGTCAGCTGACGAAGTTTGAAGCTGACCACCAATCACAAGCTGACTGCGATCCGGTCCAATACCTGGTCAATGGACCGGACGGCGACATGTTCGCTGATGGAGAACCTGACCAGTCTTCCTTGATTCCGGTGTTCAAGCGGAGGTCGTTTGTCGATGATATCTGTTTTGGAGGGGAGACGTTCGACGCCTGCTTGGAGACACTCGACCGATTACTAGCCCGGTTCACAGAATGTCGAATTAGCATCAGCTTTACCAAGAGTATCTTTATCCAACCCAAGGTTGATTTCCTATCGCACGAGATTACGCCGAGTGGCATACGCGCTGATGCGAAGAAGATAGCCGCGATCGCCGAGCTCGCCTTCCCGAAATCGAAGAAGGGGATGCAAGCGTTCCTCGGTGCCTTCAACTATTACGGCCGATTCATCCAGAACTTGGCTGTTTACGGAGCAGTACTCTATCAGCTAAAGGATACGGACTTTGGTCCTGGGGGTGACTTGGCGTCAACAAACGCGTCATTCGCCGAGCTCAAAAGACGGGTAGCAGAAGCTCCAATTCTGCGCCATTTCGACTCTGCGAAAGAAGTCCACATAATGTTGTACGCCAATGACTGGGCACTGAGCAGTACATTGATGCAACCGCACGACGACAAGCTGCACCCAGTTCGCTTCTGCGGACGCGTACTAAAGGAGAATGAACTCGGCTATCATCCCGCTGAGAAAGAAGTAGTCGCGCTGTTACAATTGCTGAAAGTGTGCTACACTCTCTTGGCGGGGAAGACGCTACACGTCTACACCCGTTTCTCCACGCTGGAGTGGGTGTTTAAGTCAAAGTCGCTGTACGGCCGCGCAGTCAGTTCCGCAGTTATGTTGTCGCCCTACGATTTGAAGGTGAAGCGAGTACGTGAACGTGTAGACTTCGCCCAGTTGCTCCAGGCGTCAATAATCCCGTTTATCGGACTCGACGATTTCTTGAAGCACCTTGCGCCTCCTTCCAAGAACTCGGCGACAGTTCGAATGGACCCAGAGCTGGTATACGCCCGAATACCAGCTGATTTTGCGGGATGCGTGCTGTCATTTGATGGCTCAGCGAAGACAGCTAAATACGGCGGGTATGGAAGTTGTTCGTGGATACTGTGGCGCCTTCCGAATTGGGACATTGAGATTGCTGCGAGTGCGTACCTGTCGTCCACCACAGTCAACATCGCCGAGTACACCGGCATTAACAATGGAGTCTTGGCGGCGATTGACCGAGGGATAACCGATCTGATTATCGTGGGTGACTCCCGGCTTGCAATCCAGCAATCCATGGGGGTGATAGCATGCAAGAAGGAAACGTTGCAAGTGGAGCTAGCTCGACACAAGGATCTCACGAAACAACTCAACTCGGTCCGGTATCGACACATAGCGCGACACTATAACGCAGCGGCTGATTCCCTCGCTACAGAAGCACTGGAAGCTAAAGCTGGACGAGTAATTCTCGGGACGGATAGGAAAGCAGAACTGAGAATGATTAATCGAGTAGCCGAAGAACTGTACGCCACAGACAACCCACCGGAAACCCCGATTGTCACGGCAGTCACTCGTAGTCGAGTACGCCGAGTTCATTTTGAGGACGAGCTGGATGAAGACTCGGCTAGAGCAAGAGGAGGAAGTCAGGATTACGAAGCCATATCAACAAATCCTGGAGAATCTGCGTTTGAAAGCAGTGGAGATGATTTCGAACAAGTCAGCAGGGCGTCGACTCGGCGGACTAACCACACGACCCCGAATGTCGAAACAGGGTCGCAGATGGAGTCAGCCCAGACAGCTCAGAATGCCAACGAAATGGATCCAGTGACGGTACAGACTGAGCGGAGACGACAAATCGCGAAGGCACAAGATGAAGATCTCAGCTGGGCCGATCTGAAGGCGTACCTGAGAGGTGAATTTGAGGACCTTACACACCGTCGAGCTCAGAATGCCGGCAAAGTCGCAGAAGTCTTTGTACTCAGCGAAGACGGCCTGTTATACCGCCGAGATGAAGCCCGCCGACTGGGCGAACTCGGCGAACCGAACCTCTCATTGAGATTGGTGATTCCGTCAACTATGGTCGACGAAATACTTCATAACTGTCACAACTCGATCGAAGGAGGACATCAAGGCATTGTCAGAACGTATCACCGAGTCAAAGCCGACTACTACTGGATTGGTCTTTACGCCGACGTGGTGAAACATGTTAAGGGCCTGCGAGGACTGCAATACCAGTAAGAGCAAGCCACAGTTGAGAGGTTACTCACCGGGAAATGTGGTGTCAGACCATCCATTCCAAGTCGTGTCAATGGATTTCGTGATTCCCCTTCCTCGAACTCAGCGGGGCAATACTGCACTGCTGCTGTTCCAGGACCACTTCACGGGATTCGTTATCGCTAAGGCTATGAATGACACCGGAGCACTCGAAGTGGCCAAGGTATTTGAGGAGTGCGTCTTCAGACAGTTCGGGGCTCCGTCTCTGATACGACACGACCGAGATCCAAGGTTTATGAGTGAAGTATTCCAAACGTTCTCCGAGATGATGCAGTCGAGATCAAGAGCTACGCTGAGCTACCGACCACAAGCCAACGGTCAACAAGAGAGGTCAGTCAAGACAATGGTTCAGACTATACGGTTCTACGTGGAAGACCCACTTCAAGCCGACTGGGATGACATCGCCGAGAAGATGGTACACGCTATCAACAACTCAAGAGATTCGACTCGGCGAGAAACCCCTTTTTATCTGGTACATGGTTGGGACGCCAAGTCTACACTCAAGGCTTTGACGAGTTCAATACGACGTGGACAGGGACGCCCAGTCAACTCGGCGGACGCAGTCGAGTGGCGCCGAGAAGCGAACAGACAGCGAGAAGTGGCACTTCGATTAGCAGCTGAGTTCCAAGTGCGAGAGAAAGCACGACGAGCTCGAGAGCACAACGAAGCGTTGAGCAAGAAGGAGAAAAGATTCATTCCCAACACAGCAGATGACGAAGATGAAGTTGCAGAACCAGGCGATGAATCCACCAAATCCTTGTTCAAAGAAGGAGATCAAGTCTGGTTGTTTATGGAGCGAGTCAAGTCGGGTCTGACTCAAGAAGTAGCCCACTGATGGCATGGACCATTCAGGGTGAAGAAGAAGGTGGAAGAATTCGCCTATGAATTGGAGTTACCCGACAAGAGTGGATATAGGTTCTACCCAGTGGTCCATGTATCACGTCTGAAGGCAGTCACCGACGTCGGCGGAAGACCAAAGACGAGGCTGATCGCCGACCTCGAAGAGACTCAGCGATTTGACTTTGATGAAGAATTACTGCCTGAAGACAGCTGGGAACCAGACACAAGTACAAACCAGTATGAAGTCGAAGCAATTCTCGACGACGAGCTACCATTATCCACAAGTACGTCACGATCACAACGGAAGTTTAAAGTTAAGTGGGTCGGCTACGATGAGCCTACTTGGGAACCACTGTCGAATTTGTCATGCGGAGGTCTCCTGTTTGACTATCTACGACAGAAGAAGCGCGAAAACCGTCTGCAAATGGTGCAAGTTGCAGATGAGGATTAACAGCTATTGCACCAAAAGTTACACCAACTCAGCGGACGACACAGGCCGAGTTGAGATGGAATGCTACTGTGTCGAAACTACATATACTGAATAATTACGAAATGAAGTCCTGAACGATACCTACGGGAAGATCAGTCAAAGGAAGAAAACTAAAAAGTCGGCGATCCGGATTCCAAGTGAGTTGAACCCGACGGAGACAACTGGGAAGAGCTCAGCGGACTCGACGATTGGGGGCGTGGCGTCGTAGCAGACGTCATCCCTTGGGAACTTGCGGAAGGAGATGCAACATTCGCAGCCGTGGCAAGAAGTATCATCGCCGAGCTAGCCAACGAAGCTGACGCCGAACCAGGTGCCTCAGGACCCGACGCGGCGGAAGTGGGCTGAGGATCCGTTCCACTGGGGAGTGGGGTGCCGAACGGAGACATACTCGGAGACGCGCCTCGAAGATTGGGAGAACCCAACCCATCGTCCGCCGAGTCGTCATCAGACGCACTCTCGCCATCTGAGCCGAGCTCACCGATCGAAGACCCAGTGAAGTTATGGATGCCTTGACGATTCAGCCGAGGTGGAGCACCCGGGGCATAGGCAGGAGGCGCTTGTTCAGCAAGATCGAAATCTTCTTCAATCGCGTCGTCAACAACCTGAGGATCCATACCGCGCGGAGCGAAAAGCTACAGCCTTTCGCAGCGACGCGAGGAGATTAGCCGATTGCGTAGCAGCAGCCTCCAATCGAGACACTTGCTGTTGAGCCGACGAGAGCTGAGTTGACAAGTCGACATTGCTGAGAGCAAGCGAGTCCAGTCGCCGAGTCAGTGCGCGGTTCTCCTCCTGAACAGCTTGATTGTCAGCTTGGAGATCGCCGATGATTTTTGGATAATCAAGAGCGGCGTAGTTGCCTTTCAAGATATCCAACAGTTCCCCCGCGGAAGCAGCATGCAAAATCGCTCGCCGCTGCACGGGATCGGAGGGCTCCACGGAACGAGTAAATCCGTAAGCCATGAGCCTCGCCAAGAAGGTCAATTCTTCTCGGCGATCATACCCTTGCTCGTTAATTCTGGCCATGAGGGAGTCAAGACTCACTGGAGCAGCCGAGCTTGGCTGATTGGTGGCGCTCGAAGTGGTGTCGCCCGGCAAGCTCGGTGGACCAGGAAGGCGCACGCGAGAAGACTCTGCCGACTCCGCGTCAGACTCATGGGAAGCTGTCAGGTCAACCAGCCCAGCTTCATGCCGGTCGCTGACCCCACGAGTACCGACGGGTCGAGGAATCGACTCAGCTGGCACGCCTTCACCTCGACGAGGAGTTGGAGAAGAAGGATGGTGCCACGGGTTGTGCTGGAACAACATGCGAAGAGTAAGGAGCTGCCAAGTGAGTGACAGCGGAAGCAACGAACGTACCAAAGAAGGTGGTGGGGAGCCGCGAGACGTCATCAGCCGAGTACGGACCAACGGTGGCAGAACAAAATGAAGGATTAAGACACTCACCAGCTCGGCTCGTATCATAACCGGGGCAGTTGTGGTGTAGGGATTTCCAGATTCGACCATACGCCGACCTACTTTAGGTCAAGAATCGGCTCGGTCTGATAACCCAGAGCTTAGGAGCCAAGGATCACGATAAGTACTCGGCGATCTGTCCGGATATGCTATCCGGACAGCCGCTGAGCTCAACGGTCGCCGGAACTCAGCTGAAGGGTCGGTAGAGATCCGAAACGACTACATTTCATTAGATATTTGTATGAGAAGCATAGGATTAAATAGGAGGAGCCGAAAGGGGCTCCCAGAAGATAACAGAGCAGAATTTTCCTAGTCCAAGACAAGTGTACACTTTTCCGGTAAGTCCCTGCATAGGGCTGGATTATGCCTGCCGTCAATACTCGAGAGGCATAGCTTGTAGAGTATTGACTGGTAGCGCCAAGAGATTAGGTTGGTCCGGGTAGGACAAAGTCTCGCTACGCGCGAAAGAAAGTCCCGCATACTCAGCGGGCCGGTACGTCGGATAGCCCGGGTGCCGTAACACTTCTAGCTGAGCAGCCTCTGCGACTGCGGT
>NW_003303704.1:164734-171622 GCF_000142945.1 Phytophthora infestans T30-4 | reverse complement strand
GGGGGTCGCGGCCTGCACAAGATGCCATCCTTGGGAAAGGATGTCCCCCCACCCAGACGAAGTATGGTTGGATCTCGCCGATCGGGACACCTCCCTTTGTGTAGAGGAGATGCGGATTTCAGCTCAGCCGACCGCCCGCCCTTGTATGGAGCGAAGATGAGGATCATAAGGGCGGGATAAGAGCCCCTGGATCGAGCTTGGGGAAACTTGGGAGCTGTCAGACCGGTCGAAGTGGGTGGAACATGAGAGACTGTGGCTCACTCGCGCCGAGCAAATGGGTACCTACCGTACTCCAAGGACCTGGTCGATCGCAATACCTCCAGGTCACGAACGTCAGCGACAAGAGCCTATTACTGGACCATTATGAGGAGATCGGACGATGGTTGGCGAAGGACGGTATCCCTAGGCGACCTGGATATGTGTCAGTGGGATCCCGCCGCTACAAAGAATGGCAGAATCTGGTGTACGAGGCGACTACCGAGATCGAACCTCTCAGAGAGGTGGAGCTCCCGGCGGAGCCAACTGGCCCCTTGGTGGATCGGCCTTCATATCCAACTCCGCGAAAGATCCTGCAGAGAGATCGACGGGTTGAGATCCAAGCAATGAAGGTTGGATCCATGACGGGGGACGATCCCCAGAGTCGGCCCTTAGATAACGCAGGGTCGGTGGACGAAGGATTGCAGAGGGCTAAAGCCGAACAGCCGGATCCCGCCGATCCACAAGTGGATCCAAGCTTTCCACTGGATAAAGTGCCTGGATCCCTATCGAGAGCGGCAACACTAGTCAAACCAGAACCGTCGGGCTTAAACTCGTTAGAGGACCGACTAGATCCAACTGTTGGTTTCCCTGATACCAGGGTACCTGATTCTCCGAAGACAGAAGGACTACCAGGTGAAAGAGGGTCGCGGTGCTTGGATCCAATGGTGGATCCGACGAAGACGGAAGATGAACAAGTCTGTTTCCATGAAGGCGGGGATCTACACGCCGAGGATCTCGGGGATGGCCTGGCGGTAATCCCGGAGGTACCACTGACCACAGAGGAGGTCACGATTGACGATATCCAAGTGGATCCAGGGGCAAACGAGCCCGCGGAAGTGGATCGGTTACGTCAGAAAATCTGGGAAAGCGACATCTGCTGATTGGTAAAGGTAATGCATTACCGCCCGCTACCCGCGGAGTCAAATGTGACATCGATGTCGGCGACGCGAAACCGATCGCTCAAAGGGTGCGGAAGGTGGTACCTCAGTTCCGAGAAAAACTATCAGATCTGATTAAGGGCCTGCTGCAAGCCAAGATCATCAGTTTCTCAACGTCCCCGTGGGCATCCCCAGTGGTAATCATCATCAAGAAGAACGGGGTGGATATACGTCTGTGCATTGATTACCGGCTGGTTAACGGTCTGACTTGATTGATGATGTATCCGATGCCTCTAATCAATGAGCTGTTGGAAGATCTGGATAAAGTACTCTGGTACTGCTCTCTTGACATGGTCAGCGGTTTTTGGGTAGTTACTATGACGGATCGAGCTCGCGCGATATCCGCATTCATCACACCGTTTGGACTGTTCGAGTGGAACCGGATGCCGTTTGGATTGAAGAATGCACCCCAGATCTACCAACGTCTAATCGATAACGCTCTCTATGGATTCACCCGAATGCCGGAACCCAAAAGGGGTGGATCCGGGGAAGATCATACGGAAGTAGATCCATTTGAGGCAGGAGAGCCAGGGGATCCTGGAACCCCGTCCGTGTTGGGACGCAGATCTTACATCGACGACATTCTAATCCCGGCGAACTCGTGGGATCAGTTGTGCGAAAGAGTGACATCCCTACTGGAGGCGTGTACTAAGTGGAATCTCTCTATCAGTGTGGTAAAGAGCTATTGGGGAAATGCGCAAGGTGGATTACTTAGGCCATCGAGTTTCCAAGGAGGGATTCAAGGCGAATCCTAAAGACCTGTCTTCGTTAGCCGATTTGTCTTTCCCACCGTCGTTACGGGCGATGCAATCCTTTCTTGGGCAGTTTGAACTACTACAGTCGGTTCATCGAGGATTACGCCCTGTTTGCCGCGGTATTGTATGAATTGAGAGATGTAGATTTCGCTGCGATGACCACTCCAGCTGTCCGGATAAAAATCCAACAAGCTCTGGCCGGGGAGATGTCGGATCCACAAAGGAATCCAAGTGGTACGACGCCAGAAGAGAACCTGAAACAGGAGCTGGATCCACCCCGGGACCATCAGAGAGAGGATCCAGGCTGGATAGAGACGACGTCTCAGAACATGGAAAAGGCGGAATCTCGGTGGATCCGAGCTCAACACGCATTCGTGGAACTGAGGAACAGGATCGCGACCACGCCTATCCTCCGTCATTTCGACCCAGAACGTCAACCTACGGTAATAGTTTATGCCAGCGACTGGGCAGTCTCAGCAGCTCTGGTACAAGAACATGAGGGGATCTGTCATCCAGTCACCTTCGTCAGCCGGACACTGAAGCCGAATAAACTGAACTACGGAGCGGTGGAGAAAGAGATACTCGCGCTCTTGCGCGTGTTGGATCTGAATTACAACCTGCTGGTGGGAAGATCCATCCGGATCCTGACCCGACACTCTACGCTAGCTTGGCTGTTCAAGTCGGCCGGGTTACAAGGACGTTTGGGACAGTGGGCAGCTTTACTCTCGCCTTGGACGCTGGAGATTGTGAAATGTTTGAAAGGAGAAGACGAGATCCTGGGAGTCTTGGCCGCGAGCATCACTCCTCGAGCTAAGATGGATGAGGCGCTGACTAGGGTCGCTCCTAAGAAAGAGCCCAAACGCCGGATCCAGATCCCGATCCCGACGGTACAGGCAGACGAGGATCTGTACGTCCTGAGTTTCGATGGATCCGCTCGCGTACGACGCGGAGGCGGGGCGTACAGTGCAATCCTGTGGAGACTACCTGGATGGGAAGTTGTACGGGCCAGATCCACTTATGCGGAAGGCCTCACCGTTAACGAAGCGGAGTATAACGGGCTACTGCTGGGATTGGATCTACTAAAGGGACAAGATCCGAAAAGGCTGGTGATTTGTGGGGATTCAAATTTGGTGATCAGACAGGTGCGAGGTGAGATTGACTGCAAGGCCCCGGCCCTAACACTGTTACGGCAGAAAGTGATGACCCACCTGCGTGGTTGGATGAATCACGAGTTGGTGCATGTCAAGCGATATTGGAATGCCAGTGCAGATAGCTTGGCCAGCGCCGCTTAACGGAATCAATGTGGTGTTGAAGTGGAGAGAAAGGCCGAGCATCAGGATCTCGTTACGTTGAACCGACTAGACGAAGTGGTGGTAGTGGGATCCGGGAAAAGGACAGTCCAGGTGATGGCCGTCACTAGGTCCAGAGGAAGGATTGGATCCAACCCCCAAATTCTCGAGGAAACATTTGTGAAGAGAGTCCGCATCGAGCGGATCCTCAAAGCACAGAACGAGGAAGCGTGGATCCTAGGACTAAAGAAGTATCTGATGGGGGATGTACGAGACCTGAGTCGGGAAGATGCCAAATCCTACAGAATTATCGCTACGGATTACGCGGTGGATCTGAATGACTTGCTCTTCTATTGCCCCCCTACGAAGAGAGTCAACGAGGATCGGGATGGATTGATGAGACTGGTGATGCCGGAAACCTTACAACAGGATGTCCTACACCACTATCACTCTAGCTTGGAAGGCGGACATCAGGGTATTGGTCGGACCTACCAACGGATCCGGGAATGTTTTCACTGGAGGGGACTATTCAAGAGCGTACAACGGTATGTCGGGGAATGTGTGGATTGTGAGACAGGCAAGGGTAGGCCCACAATCGAAGGGGGGTCACCTGGGAATGTCCAAGCGACTTACCCTTTCCAAATCATAGCCATGGATCATATCCCCTCGTTGCCCAAGTCACTCAAAGGAAACACAGAATTGTTGATTTGGGTGGGACCTGTTTACCGGATACGTGGTAGCCAAAGCTAGTGCGTCTAGAACTGCGCAGACCATTGCCGAATCGTACGAGGAGTGCGTTTTCCGAAGATTTGGAGCTAGCGAGATGATTAGACATGATCGGGAGCCAGGCTTTATGTCTGATTTCTTTCGATCATTCAACCGGATCCTAAGGCAGCGACAGCGAGCAACCTGGTACTGACAGCTACCTACGAGACGTTTTGGCTGTCACGAGCTGCTCTAGCTCCGGAGTTCGGAACGTTAATCACTGCCTTTGAAGATGCAGATCGTAAGAAGAAGGGTTTGCCGGAGTTACGTCGGAGCGCTAGGTTGGTCGAAGCCAACGCTGACGTGGACGACGCGGATGTGTTGTTCTAGCTGGTCACTTGACCGGTTGGAACGAGTGGAGTGTGATGACTTCACTCTAATCGGTATTTGAGAACGAGAGAATCTCAAGATACTGGGTTGTATTGCTGCATTTTACATATGAGAACGAGATGAGCATGGGATACTTTGGGTTCCAATTTGGGAAGAGTTGTTACGAGACGAGATTGTCTGGAACGAGACAAGGTTGGAACGAATAATTTGGAACGGCGCGTCTAACATTGATGTAACGATGGTGATTTGTGAAAGATTGTGGAACTATAAGAAGTTTAGGGACGCAAAATTATTCTGAGGCAATGAACTGATAGTCGGACGACTACTACTCGCGTTAGCTGGGAAGACTACTTTTTGGTGGCTTTCTCTTTGGCGGCTGGAGCTTTCTCGGGAACAGCTTTCTCGTTGTCTCCTTCGTCGTCAGCCTCCGCCTTGTTGTCTTCGTCCTCTTCGTCCTCGTCCTCCTCGGCCTCTTCGACCTTCAAATCGTAGGGCGACAACATAACTGCGAAACTGACTGCGCGGCCGTACAACGACTTTGACTTAAACACCCACTCCAGCGTTGAGAAACGAGTGTAGATGTGCAGCGTCTTCCCCGCCAAGAGAGTGTAGCACACTTTCAGTAATTGTAACAGTGCGACCACTTCTTTCTCAGCGGGATGATAGCCGAGTTTATTCTCCTTTAGCACGCGTCCGCAGAAGCGAACTGGGTGCAGCTTGTCGTCGTACGGTTGTATCATAGTACTGCTCAGTGCCCAGTCATTGGCGTACAACATTATGTGGACTTCTTTCGCCGAGTCGAAATGGCGCAGAATTGGAACTTCTGCTGCCCGTCTTTTGAGCTCGGCGAATGACGCTTTTGCTGACGCCAAGTCACCCCCAGGACCAAAGTCCATGTCCTTTAGCTAATAGAGTACCGCTCCATAAACATCCAAGCTCTGGATGAATCGACCGTAATAGTTAAGTGAACCTAGGAAAGCTTGCATCCCCTTCTTTGATTTCCGGAAGGAGAGCTCGGCGATCGCGGCTATCTTCTTCGCATCAGCGCGTATGCCACTCGGCGTAATCTCGTGCGATAGGAAATCAACCTTGGGCTGGACAAAGATACTCTTGGTAAAGCTGATGCTAATTCGACATTCTGTGAACCGGGCTAGTAGTCGGTCGAGTGTCTCCAAGCAGGCGTCGAACGTCTCCCCTCCAAAACAGATATCATCGACAAACGACCTCCGCTTGAACACCGGAATCAAGGAAGACTGGTCTGGTTCTCCATTAGCAAACATGTCGCCGTCCGGTCCGTTGACCAGGTCTTGGACCGGATCGCAGTCAGCTTGTGATTGGTGGTCAGCTTCAAATTTCGTCAGCTGACTCTTCGTTGAATCACTGACTCCGCCGAGCTCGACTCGCCGAGTTCTTGACTCGGCTTCAGCAATAGTCATCCGTTCGGCAAACAACTGCCATCCTCCCTTTGGTTGAACGTATCCCCATAGAGCGTTGTCGATCAGTCGCTGGTAAATCATAGGCGCATTCTTCAATCCAAACGGCATTCGTAACCATTCAAAGTGTCCAAGTGCACAGACGAACGCTGAGATCTGCCGAGCTCGGCGTGTCATCAAGACTGCCCAGAATCCACTCGCAGCATCGCGCGAGCAAAACCACAAGTAACTTTCCAATTCGGTAAGCAGGTCATCAACCAGTGGCATAGCGTATTCCATCCGCGTCGTAACCGCATTAACCAGTTTATAGTCAATGCGTAGCCGAATATCCACACCATTTTTCTTTAGCACTATCACCACTGGCGAGGCCCAAGGGCTGTCCGAGAATGATATCAACCCAGCTCGAAGCAGCCCTTCAACAACTCGTAAAGTTTGCTCAAGTGGCGGAGAGGTATCCGCCGAGCTCTCTGCTTAATGGGTGCGTGTCCTTGAGCGTCGATGTCGCACAACGCTCCGTACGCTGGAGGCGGCAGGGCATTACCACTTGAAATCATTATCCCTTCGTGCTTTTGTAGCTCTGCCACCAATTTAGCCGACTGTGCTGGCGTATGACTACTCGACTTGACGTTTGCAGCGCCATAGTCGAGTTCGGTAGGCTCAACTTCAGTGAGGTCGGGAAGGAAAGCCAGCTCGTGAGCGTAGTCCGTCAACTCCAGGTCTGTCCCACTCCGCTCAAAGATTGCCGGCGTGCCATTGCAGTGAACGTACGTTGAGAGCACTATTTGTACTAGTTCCACTGGAACATCTAGCCAACGGGCCTGAACATCGTGTGGGTGGACACTGATCTGCCTATAATCGCACTGCACAAGTAAACCATGACGGTAATACGTCGTCCCTCTACAGTGTGCTGACGGATGTGGTGGGAAGGTCGTCCTGTACCAGATTGATGTCGCTCCATACAGCGCCTGCACTCGCAGCTACTTCGCTGAGAATATAGATATGTGGGTCCAGCTATTTGACTCAAACGACGCGTTTTTTTAACTATGTCAAGAGTGACAACTACGGAGACAATTTTTCGAGAGCCTGAAGGTAGTCTTATCTTGCTATGCCATTTCCACTG
>NW_003303704.1:155421-158098 GCF_000142945.1 Phytophthora infestans T30-4 | reverse complement strand
CGTTAGCGGTCTTCTTAAACGCTGCGAATGGCGGTCGGGCTCAAGGCCCTCCCCAGAGCCCTGCGCCGAGGTCCCCCTCTGTCTACAACTTTCTCGTACGACGTCCTTATTAAACGTCCGTATCGACGGTCCGGGGCCGAAGTCCGCCCCAGAGTCCGCACTATGGTCCGCTGCTCTCTCGAATGTTCTCTTCGACGTCCGGAGTAAAGGTCCGAGCTCCGGTCTTGCCCGAAGCCCAACGCAACGTCCGCATTATCGTACGTGTTCTCTCGAACGCTCTCTACGACGTCCGAGTTAAGGTACGAGCTCCGGTCTTGCCGAAGCCCACCGCAGCGTCCGCATTCTCGTACGTGATCTCTTGAACGCTCTCTTCGACGTCCGAGTTAATGTACGAGCTCCGGGCTTGCCGAAAACCACCGCAGCGTCCGCATTCTCGTACGTGTTTTCTTGGACGCTCTCTTTGACGTCCGCGTTAAAGTACGAGCTCCGGGCTTGCCCAAAGCCACCGCAGCGTCCGCATTCTCGTACGTGTTTTCTTGGACGCTCTCTTTGACGTCCGCGTTAAAGTACGAGCTCCGGGCTTGCCCAAAGCCACCGCAGCGTCCGCATTCTCGTACGTGGACTCGTCAACGTCGGTATTGGTGAACGCGCTCATGTCTTGCCCGATGCCGTCGCAGCGTCCGCATTCTCGTACGTGGTCTCTTGAATGCTCTCTTCGACGTCCGAGTTAATGTACGAGCTCCGGTCTTGCCAAAACCCACCGCAGCATCCGCATTCTCGTACGTGATCTCTTGAACGCTCTCTTCGACGTCCGAGTTAATGTACGAGCTCCGGTCTTGCCGAAAACCACCGCAGCGTCCGCATTCTCGTACGTGTTTTCTTGAACGCTCTCTTCGACGTCCGAGTTAATGTACGAGCTCCGGGCTTGCCCAAAGCCACCGCAGCGTCCGCATTCTCGTACGTGGACTCGTCAAAGTCGGTATTGGTGTACGCGCTCATGTCTTGCCCGAAGCCGTCGCAGCGTCCGCATCCTCGTACATGCTCGCTTCAGCGTCCGTGCTAGTGTGCATGCCGCCGCCACTGCCCGATGCCGTCGCAGCGTCCGCATTCTCGTACGTGGTCTCTTGAATGCTCTCTTCGACGTCCGAGTTAATGTACGAGCTCCGGTCTTGCCGAAAACCACCGCAGCGTCCGCATGCTCGTACGTGGTCTCTTGAACGCTCTCTTCGACGTCCGAGTTAATGTACGAGCTCCGGGCTTGCCCAAAGCCACCGCAGCGTCCGCATTCTCGTACGTGGACTCGTCAACGTCGGTATTGGTGTACGCGCTCATGTCTTGCCCGAAGCCGTCGCAGCGTCCACATCCTCGTACATGCTCACTTCAGCGTCCGTGCTAGTGTGCGTGCCGCTGCCACTGCCCGATGCCGTCGCAGCGTCCGCATTCTCGTACGTGGTCTCTTGAATGCTCTCTTCGACGTCCGAGTTAATGTACGAGCTCCGGTCTTGCCGAACCCACCGCAGCGTCCGCATTCTCGTACGTGGTCTCTTGAACGCCATCTTCGACGTCCGCGTTAAAGTACGAGCTCCGGGCTTGCCGAAAACCACCGCAGCGTCCGCATTCTCGTACGTGTTTTCTTGAACGCTCTCTTCGACGTCCGAGTTAATGTACGAGCTCCGGTCTTGCCGAAAACCACCACAGCATCCGCATTCTCGTACGTGGACTCGTCAACGTCGGTATTGGTGTACGCGCTCATGTCTTGCCCGAAGCCGTCGCAGCGTCCGCATTCTCGTACGTGGTCTCTTGAATGCTCTCTTCGACGTCCGAGTTAATGTACGAGCTCCGGTCTTGCCGAAACCCACCGCAGCATCCGCATTCTCGTACGTGATCTCTTGAACGCTCTCTTCGACGTCCGAGTTAATGTCGCTGACTCCGACGGAGAGGAACTCATCGATCAGAACCCGCCGAGTCCGTCAACTCCGAAGACGAATGGGATGATGAGGACCAGTCCGGAGGACACGACTCAGCGGAAGACGAAGACTACATTGACGCCGGCGTTTCCAATGATAAAGGAAATACACCGGACCGCCGAGAGAACTCGGCGGGAGACCAGAATGGCTCGAAGCGAAGCTGGGGAAACTCAGCGAACCGACCTCCGCGACCGTACAACCAACGAGAACAGTCGAATCGTGGAGATGGATCACGCGACAACACCCAACGAGGACCTTGTGCAGCTTGTGGAAAAATGGGGCACTCGGCTCACTACTGTCGACGACGCTGCAAATTCTGCAGACAAGTCCATAAGGCGGCCGGTGCGAGCTGTTTCGTCAATATGAGAAGCTGGCTGCGTTCGTGAAGAACTCTGTCGACAAGTCGCAAGTGCCAGAAGACCTGCAAAACCTTTACGCGCCGAGTGATTTAAACTCGGCGGCCCGCCAACACTGACTGGGTTGGAAATTGCCGGGCTGCCACAGTCAGCTGAACCTGCAGTTGAGGCGAACTTCTTGTTTGCCTTCGTAGGCGAAGCAGGACGGCCCGAGGGAAGAAGCGGGGATGGCAATTGGATGTGTGAAATCGACGGAATTGAACGTGAGCTCGGTGAGTTAGATGATAACAACCGAGCGATTGCAAGTGTAACTCGGCAGTCAGACCAAGCTGTGCATCGTACCAGGATAATGAA
>NW_003303704.1:150292-155321 GCF_000142945.1 Phytophthora infestans T30-4 | reverse complement strand
AGTGAACGACCGAAGGACCAAGATATTATTGGATACCGGAGTCAAATGTCTCGGCGATAAGTGAGTACTTCGCGAGGAAACTGCGTCTCAAGAGAGTGGCCAGCAGAGATAAGCGAATTGACATACAATGAATAAGTAAAGACAGGATGGTGACAACGTCAAGAGCAGTGGTGAAGGTGACACTCGGCTGGGAAGTGGCATACGAGTTTGAAGTATGGATAATGCCTCATCATGCCGGAGTCGATTTGATTCTCGGCACCGACTTCATGATCCCAGCTGGAATCCGTCTGGATCTGTACAACTCGGCGGTAAAGCTACCCGATGAGATGGTGATCCCACTCATCCGATCAAGTAATGCACCGACCAAGACCGAGTTCGGACCAAAAGTCCCATGTGGGCCCCCAGACGGGTTGACGATCGAAAGTCGAATGACCGCTGAGTTCAAATTGCCCAGGCGACAACCCAGTGAGTCGACGCATGACTTGTGGGTGCGACGGACGAAGGGTTGGATTCCGACGGTTGTTTTTAATCGCCGAGGAAGACCAACCCATGTCCTGATTACGAACGTACGACAGACGTCAGTCTGGTGCCCACCTCACTTTTATGTGATAAAATGGCAGCCACATGGAGTACTGGCCAATGAGGGATATGTCCGCGTGAACTCGGCGAAGTACCATGACTGGCAGATATTGGCTTTTGAGTCGGCGATGGATAAAGATTTGCTGCAGAAAGAACAACGACTGTACGACGACTGGTTGTCACACCAGCCGCCAGCTGTGGAAAGACGAAAATACCCAACTCCGACGGCGGTGGAAAGACGACCTCCTCCAGTGGAAAGTGATCCAGAATTAACATGCGCCGAACGCTGGAGAAGGATCGAAGCCGACACTGAAGCCGGCGACTACGAGAAGCGTCGCGGTAACGCAGACGTCATATCGACTTCAGGGGTGACAAGGGGTGACCCGGCTATAAACTTAGCGTTCAAGCTGGAAGACGTCCGAGCGGACCGTACGTCGGTGCTACACGATGGCCAAGATGTCACCTATCAGCTGTCCAAGTTTAAAGACGATGGCGCCATTTCTGACGTCAACACGAACTCAGCGATTGAAGGAACAAGTAAAGTAAGGGCCACGGAAGACGTGTCGGCGACTGAAGACTCAGCTATAACGGAAGGAGACCTTGAAGAACGCTCGGAACACGCCCTATGTGACGCTCAACCCGTTGCTGTCAACCGAGCCAAGTTTGGAATAATTAGACCAAGTTCTGCAGCCGCGGTGAACTCAGCGATGGGTACACCGGAAGCCTGCATTACCCAGTCGGCGGCGGTGGACTCGGCGTCAGGAGATCTAAACACTGAGAGCGCCTCGGACGTGGGCACAGCATGCGGTGAGGATGCCAGCTATACCGAAGACGCGTTTGCATGCACAGAAGTTAGTTCTGCCGTCACAACCAACTCAGCGGTTGATCACTCCGACGCGACCAAGGACTATGATAATCGGGAGGTATTACTGCCTGAAGGAATAAAGCCGAACGACGACCCAGCTACGACGGACTCAGCGTTGGAGACTATGGAAACTACGACCTGTCCGAAAGTGGTTAGACAATATGACGATGATACCATCTACCTCGGAGCCACGTTTGAGAACGCAGGAGTCAGATCGACCATCGCAGTGAACTCAGCGAATACGGACCCTGACACAGCCGACAACTATGAATTACCAGAGGTATTACTGGTGGAAGGTACTATAGCTGAGATCGGAGTGACGAACTCAGCGGCGAAGGTGTTCGACCCCGGCGGAATTGACTACGATTTAGGACACGATGAAGGTGACGAGTGCAACTCGACGAGAGACGCAACGGAAACTCTAAGACAACACTACTTGGCTATCGCTACGACCGAAGACGAGCAAGAGGATGATGTTGACGATAGTACGACCAACGCCTTTGAGCGTAGTGGAACAGATTTGGAATTGACGGACTACGCTCACGAGCTGGCCTTCCTTCCCGATCTTACTGAAGTTGAACCTACCGAACTCGACTATGGCGCTGCAAACGTCAAGTCGAGTAGTCATACGCCAGCACAGTCGGCTAAATTGGTGGCAGAGCTACAAAAGCACGAAGGGATAATGATTTCAAGTGGTAATGCCCTGCCGCCTCCAGCGTACGGAGCATTGTGCGACATCGACGTTCAAGGACACGCACCCATTAAGCAGAGAGCTCGGCGGATACCTCTCCGCCACTTGAGCAAACTTTACGAGTTGTTGAAGGGGCTGCTTCGAGCTGGGTTGATATCATTCTCGAGCAGCCCTTGGGCCTCGCCAGTGGTGATAGTGCTCAAGAAAAATGGTAGGAATATACGACTATGCATTGACTATAAACTGATAATGCGGTTACGCCACCGATGGAATACGCTATGCCACTGGTTGATGACCTGCTTACCGAATTGGAAAGCTACTTGTGGTTTTGCTCGCTCGATGCTGCGAGTGGATTCTGGGCAGTCTTGATGACACGCCGAGCTCGGCAGATCTCAGCGTTCGTATGTGCACTTGGACACTTTGAATGGTTACGAATGCCATTTGGATTAAAGAATGCGCCTATGATTTACCAGCGACTAATCGACAACGCTCTATGGGGATACGTTCAACCAAAAGGAGGATGGTAGCAGTTTGCCGAACGAATGGCTGTTGCTGAAGCCGAGTCGGGAACTCGGCGAGTTGAGGACGGAGTCGGCGATTCAACGCAGAGTCAGCTGACGAAGTTTGAAGCTGACCACCAATCACAAGCTGACTGCGATCCGGTCCAAGACCTGGTCAATGGACCGGACGGCGACATGTTTGCTGATGGAGAACCTGACCAGTCTTCCTTGATTCCGGTGTTCAAGCGGAGGTCGTTTGTCGATGATATCTGTTTTGGAGGAAAGACGTTCGACGCCTGCTTGGAGACACTCGACCGATTACTAGCCCGGTTCGCAGAATGTCGAATTAGCATCAGCTTTACCAAAAGTATCTTTATCCAACCCAAGGTTGATTTCCTATCGCACGAGATTACGCCGAGTGGCATACGCGCTGATGCGAAGAAGATAGCCGCGATCGCCGAGCTCGCCTTCCCGAAATTAAAGAAGGGGATGCAAGCGTTTCTCGGTGCCCTCAACTATTACGGCCGATTCATCCAGGACTTGGCTGTTTACGGAGCAGTACTCTATCAGCTAAAAGATACGGACTTTGGCCCTGGGGGTGACCTGGCGTCAGCAAAAGCATCATTCGCCGAGCTCAAAAGACGGGTAGCAGAAGCTCCAATTCTGCGTCATTTCGACTCGGCAAAAGAAGTCCACATAATGTTGTACGCCAATGAGTGGGCGCTGAGCAGTACGTTGATGCAACCACACGACGACAAGCTGCACCAGTTCGCTTCTGCGGACGCGTACTAAAGGAGAACGAACTCGGCTATCATCCCGCTGAGAAAGAAGTAGTCGCGCTGTTGCAATTGCTGAAAGTGTGCTACACTCTCTTGGCGGGAAAGACGCTTCACGTCTACACCCGTTTCTCCACGCTGGAGTGGGTGTTTAAGTCAAAGTCGCTGTACGGTCGCGCAGTCAGTTTCGCAGTTATGTTGTCGCCCTACGATTTGAAGGTGAAACGAGTACGAGAGCGAGATGTAGACTTCGCCCAGCTGCTCCAGGCGTCGATAACCCCGTTTATCGGACTCGACGATTCCTTGAAGCACCTGGCACCTCCCTCCAAGAACTCGGCGACAGTTCGAATGGACCCAGCGCTGCTATATGCCCGGATACCAGCTGACTTTGCAGGATGCGTGCTGTCATTTGATGGTTCAGCGAAGACGGCTAAATACGGCGGGTATGGCAGTTGTTCGTGGATACTGTGGCGCCTTCCGAATTGGGACATTGAGATTGCTGCGAGTGCTTACCTGTCGTCCACCACAGTCAACATCGCCGAGTACACCGGCATGAACAATGGAGTCTTGGCGGCGATTGACCGAGGGATAACCGATCTGATTATCGTGGGTGACTCCCGGCTTGCAATCCAGCAATCCATGGGGGTGATAGCATGCAAGAAGGAAACGTTGCAAGTGGAACTAGCTCGGCACAAGGATCTCACGAAACAACTCAACTCGGTCCGGTATCGACACATAGCGCGACACTATAACGCAGCGGCTGATTCTCTCGCTACAGAAGCACTGGAAGCTAAAGCTGGACGAGTAATTCTTGGGACGGATAGGAAAGCAGAGCTGAGAATGATTAACCGCGTAGCCGAAGAACTGTACGCCACAGACAACCCAGCGGAAACACCGATTGTCACGGCAGTCACTCGTAGCCGAGTACGCCGAGTTCACTTTGAGGACGAGCTGGATGAAGACTCGGCTAGAGCAAGAGGAGGAAGTCAGGATCATGAAGCCATGTCTACCAATCCTGGAGAATCCGCGTTTGAAAGCAGTGGAGATGAATTCGAACAAGTCAGCAGGGCGTCGACTCGGCGGATTAACCACACGACCCCGAATGTCGAAACAGGGTCGCAGATGGAGTCAGCCCAGACAGCTCAGAATGCCAACGACATTGATCCAGTGACGGTACAGACTGAGCGGAGACGACGAATCGCGAAGGCACAAGATGAAGAACTCAGGTGGGCCGATCTGAAGGCGTACCTGAGAGGTGAATTGGAGGACCTTACACACCGTCGAGCTCAGAATGCCGGCAAAGTCGCAGAAGTCTTTGTACTCAGCGAAGACGGCCTGTTATACCGCCGAGATGAAGCCCGCCGACTAGGCGAACTCGGCGAACCGAACCTCTCATTGAGATTGGTGATTCCGTCAACCATGGTCGACGAAATACTTCATAACTGCCACAACTCGATCGAAGGAGGGCATCAAGGCATCGTCAGAACGTATCACCGAGTCAAAGCCGACTACTACTGGATTGGTCTTTACGCCGACGTGGTGAAACATGTTAGGGCCTGCGAGGACTGCAATACTAGTAAGAGCAAGCCACAGTTGAGAGGTTATTCGCCGGGAAATG
>NW_003303704.1:144155-148546 GCF_000142945.1 Phytophthora infestans T30-4 | reverse complement strand
CAGTTCTTGGCCGCTGAATGCGAATCCGGCCAGCCCATTATTAATAATAAGGACAGCCTGGATTCCGTGACAATGGACCGTATCCAATATCCGTTGAGAGCTCGGTAGTGACGCCGTCGAGTCCCTTGCACCTTGGCGTCACCGTACATCACATGACCGAGGGTTCGTCGCTTGAATACCTTGGGTGGTGTCACGTCTTTGTCGACGGGCGATTATCCGCAACTATGGAGAAATCACTACACCACAACTGCCCCTGTCCCAATGGAAGCCACGGTACTGGTGCCCGTTGTGACATTTCTTCATTCTCCAATTCACCATCCATCCACCGCATGTCCAAGCGTTTGAATTGAGCCGTGAACAACGCGCTTCAGCGTCTCAATTTTTGTCGACGTCGAGTGGAGCAGGTTTATCGCCGAGCTTCTGAGTGACCGCCGAGTAAAGCTGGTCGTAGACAGCAACAACCAAAGATCGCAAGGTGTCACTACGACGTTTGCGCTCGCGCTTGTACACCAGCCACAGTTCGTATACCTCAGCAAGCTGGGCGGGCGTGGCAGCCGGGTTGACGTCAGGATGGAGACCCATTAACACACTCGACTCGACAATCCAATGACGACGCTCATAGAGAGCTACGAAGTAACGAGTCATTTGGCCATCTGTCTGGATGGGCCTCCCCGCCGAGTCCAAGGGACTGTCGCCACGAAGCTTCACCCACATATCTCCAAGAACTTGCATCAAAGTTCGAGGCCGGGTTTGAGAAGCCAAACATCGCCGAGCTTCCTCCAGTATCGACGGAGAAAAGAAGAAAGGAAGCTCAGGGAGCATCCGCCGAAGACGCTGACAAGGATGGCTCGGGTCGAAAACGGCCATGAAAGCTCGAATGCCGTCAAGAGAACACGGCGTAGGTGGAACACGACTCTTGCCCCCTACGAGCTCCATCTGCACCCCTCCGCTCAGTGTATCCAATAATGCATTCCAACAACGAGTTGAGCCGAAATGCATGAATGGTACCTCGCGGAGTTGAGCCATGTGAAGAGTCAGGCGACAATCCTTGGACACCGCTTGCGAGGCCCAAGTCCGTAACGTCGCCAGCGGGAGTGTAAGAGCGCTGGGAAGTGCGACCACAGCCGGACGTGAAGCAGTCGAACTCGGCTGAGAGAGAATCGATATAACCGGGAGCCTACTCGGCGAAGGAGCGGCCGGAATGGACTGAGCCGGAGCTGGATCAGGAGTCGACGGAAGCTGCCGATGCTTGTGGTGTCGGTGCG
The DNA here is from genome assembly GCF_000142945.1 of Phytophthora infestans T30-4. Classification (NCBI taxonomy): domain Eukaryota; phylum Oomycota; class Peronosporomycetes; order Peronosporales; family Peronosporaceae; genus Phytophthora; species Phytophthora infestans. The sequence goes on along the minus strand of NW_003303704.1, from coordinate 147,281 downwards.
TCTTATGATGCTTCTTGTGCTTCTTGTGCTTCTTGGATCGCTTCGACCGATGACCGGTAGGACTCGACGAGGCACGACGTTTGCGATGCTGCTGCTTCCCCGAAGCCGGCGCAGAGGCAGAACTCGTCCCGTCACCAGAATCCTTCGATGAAGGCCGCGAGGAGTGGCGATCACTCGGCGGCAAGGACTCATCGTTCATCTCGTCGTCAGAACCGAAGATCGCCGCATGAAGACTTCTCGCTTGGACAGAACGACGAGCATCTGCGGTCGCTGAGTCGGAACCTGAAGGACTGCCAGCCGAGTTCTCTGATAAGGAAATGGGATCCAAGAGCGACCCAGCGGCAGGATTCGTCGAGCTGGTGGACGGTACAGAACCATCACCAGGCCCTAACACCTCGTCGTCAGACGCGTCGAGATCCTCAAGCAGCTGAGCAGTCACAGTGCGGGCGGTCGCAGCAGATCTCCGGATAGGGCGCCCAGATGGGGACGTCAACACGGCCGTGGTCACAGGGAGAGACGGTCTGAGGACACTCACGGCCGGAGTCACTAAGTCAGTCGGCGTGGTGGATACGCTCAGACCCCGAGAGGGCGACTGGGAGCGTCCAACCACCGTTAGCACGACGCTGAGTGGTGCGCTCGACTGGGGCAACCCAGCGGAGATGGGCGAAGTCGAGCCTAAGCCACACGCTCGTAGCCGGGACAGGCAGTGAAGCCACGACATCGGATGAAGATATCGGCGGTGGGCGAGTAGCCGCGACTGACGAAGTCACCGGAGGACCAGAAGACGAAGAACCCGCCGAAGTCGTCGAAGCAACTACAGGAACGGTGTCGGCGGGCGGCTCAGGCAACTCAAACTCAAACTCAGCTTCGCTCGAAGCGTCATCGTCGTCTTCAGAGCGAGCAGAGACAGCGGGCTGAGTAGCAGAACTCAGCTGAAGGTGACGAACCTTCTTCCGCCGAGTCCGACGACGGGACTTTCCAGAGCGAGGCCTTCCTCCATCGGATACAGTAGCTTGAGGTGAACTTGAGTGCAAAAGGGTACTGATAGCCTCGTGTCCATCCTCTCCGGGGAGTGGACAAGCGTACGGTTGAGGCGGATGCGGCGCCGGTGCACGATGACGAGGACCTGCAGCAGTGGGAGACTTGGGGTTGGCATAACGCCGAAGCCGCTGAGTCGAGGTCAAGTTTGCCAAAGGCGTACGGTGAAGCTGAGCCGGCTCAGCCTGGGTTGTTACCGCCGCTGAGCTGACTGGAGCCGCAGCCGAGTCTGCCAATGAAGTCGCCGAAGCGCTTGACTAGCTGAGGGAACCACACTAGGACCAATAATGGAACTCGCCACTGGAGCATCTCGGCGAGGATGGACAATCAACTCCAACCGCCGAGTTTCACCAGCGGGGATGTTGAGAACCTCAGGAAAGCGAGACTCCAAGACACGACACAGCCGGGCGTTGAGGAGAAGGTCGGACGGATCAAGCCCAGGAACTTGCAAGCCACCGCCAGCAGCAGCAGCCATGTGAGGATCGTGCATCGGAATAATACCATTTCGACGGATGAGCCGCTTCTGTCGCAAGATCACAGCCCGCTGCTCAGCGATCACCGACTGAGCGTGCCGCAAGGGTTGAGTACCGGTGGAACTGTACAACCGCACCGACTCCTGCAGCTGTTCGAAGTGCTTGGAAGCAATGCCCTGAAGAGTGATGAACGCCGCATCCCTCTCAGAAATGGATCGGAGAAGGACGTCGATCTCGGCGTCCCGATCCAAGACTTGCTGATGGTGGAGCTGGGCCTGACCCAACGCAGCGTCAACCTTGCTCTGCTCAGCTGCAATGGCCCGAGCAAGTTTTGCCTCACTCAGAGCTACAGCCTTTCGCAGCGACGCGAGGAGATTAGCCGATTGCGTGGCAGCAGCCTCCAATCGAGACACTTGCTGTTGAGCCGACGAGAGCTGAGTTGACAAGTCGACATTGCTGAGAGCAAGCGAGTCCAGTCGCCGAGTCAGTGCGCGGTTCTCCTCCTGAGCAGCTTGATTGTCAGCTTGGAGATCGCCGATGATCTTTGGATAATCAAGAGCGGCGTAGTTGCCTTTCAAGATATCCAACAGTTCCCCCGCGGAAGCAGCATGCAAAATCGCTCGCCGCTGCACGGGATCGGAGGGCTCCACGGAACGAGTAAATCCGTAAGCCATGAGCCTCGCCAAGAAGGTCAATTCTTCTCGGCGATCATGCCCTTGCTCGTTAATTCTGGCCATAAGGGAGTCAAGACTCACTGGAGTAGCCGAGCTTGGCTGATTGGTGGCGCCCGAAGTGGTGTCGCCCGGCAAGCTCGGTGGACCAGGAAGGCGCACGCGAGAAGACTCTGCCGACTCCGCGTCATACTCATGGGAAGTTGTCAGGTCAACCAGCCCAGCTTCATGCCGGTCGCTGACCCCACGAGTACCGACGGGTCGAGGAATCGACTCAGCTGGCACGCCTTCACCTCGACGAGGAGTTGGAGAAGAAGGGTGGTGCCACGGGTTGTGCTGGAACAACATGCGAAGAGTAAGGAGCTGCCAAGTGAGTGACAGCGGAAGCAACGAACGTACCAAATAAGGTGGTGGGGAGCCGCGAGACGTCATCAGCCGAGTACGGACCAACGGTGGCAGAACAAAATGAAGGATTAAGACACTCACCAGCTCGGCTCGTATCATAACCGGGGCAGTTGTGGTGTAGGGATTTCCAGATTCGACCATACGCCGACCTACTTTAGGTCAAGAATCGGCTCGGTCTGATAACCCGGAGCTTAGGAGCCAAGGATTACGGTAAGTACTCGGCGATCTGTCCGGATATGCTATCCGGACAGCCGCTGAGCTCAACGGTCGCCGGAACTCAGCTGAAGGGTCGGTAGAGATCCGAAACGACTACATTTCATTAGATATTTGTATGAGAAGCATAGGATTAAATAGGGGGAGCCGAAAGGGCTCCCAGAAGATAACAGAGCAGAATTTTCCTAGTCCAAGACACGTGTACACTTTTCCGGTAAGTCCCTGCATAGGGCTGGATTATGCCTGCCGTCAATACTCGAGAGGCATAGCTTGTAGGGTATTGACTGGTAGCGCCAAGAGATTAGGTCGGGCGGGTAGGACAAAGT
>NW_003303704.1:141198-144055 GCF_000142945.1 Phytophthora infestans T30-4 | reverse complement strand
TTGATATCCGCCGGTTGCGCCGAAACTTCGACGCTCTAGCACCCCACAGTCGACTAAAAGACCTGTGTAGACTAATTACTCGCTGGTGATCGAGTGATTAAAACAACTTAAGATGGCAAAAACTCCGACGACGCTCGATCCGAGAAGGCCTCTTTCGTGACCCTACAGTAACAGTATCGGGTCTCACGAATTGTTTACGGTAAATCTTGGTCGATTTGTGAGCGCGAACGAAAACAACCAATTAACCCCTTAGTTCCTTTATGTTGGATCTTCCAACATAAGGGGTGTATACCCTAACCCACTTCTGTTGCACCTTTTATTTTATGTTCGAGGTCCAACATAAGCAAATCTTATAACTGAATTTTGTATGGGGCAACGGTCCATATCCCCCCTTTCCCCGCTATAGTGAAATGAAGTCATTGATATGAGTGTAAAACGGTCACATGCACAGGCTTAGGTTTAGTTTGGTTGAATGAGTTAGAAAAGGGAGGTACACACCCACTATCGAGCGAGTGGCCACCAGCCACCAACCTCCTCACTCTTCAAAACGACGGCCGATAGCAACATGGTTGCGCCGACACCCAAGACACCGCGTCACCACCTCACCGAGCAAGAAAGGCGCCTCTGTCGCGAGGCTCTGCTAAGTGAGCGTCACGAGCGCCGCATTCGACGGACAGAGTAGAAGAGCGGCAGCGATGGAGCATGGCAGACGAAGGCGAAGAAGGCGACAAAGAAGAAGGCTGCCAAGCGCACAACGGCAGATATGGAGGTGGCGCAGTATAAAGGTCTGTAGATTCCTTCAGCAAGTGCTCAGGTTGCAGAAACGGCGGGCGAAAAAGAGGGCTCGCGAAACCAGACGATTGCTGAAGCGAAGGAGACGATAGAGACAGCCGCGATAGCGGATGCGATGGAGGTGGAAGCAGACCACGAGACGGAGGTGACAGAAGTCGTCGCGGACATGGTTTTGAGCGTTGAGACTGCGCTGCCTGCCCAACAGTCTGGTATCGCGTTAGCTACTACTGATTCCAGTGCTGAAAAACGAAAGCGTAGTACTCAAGTGCCGACAAGAGAGCATCGCCCGCGCTCTCCTACAAGAATACAGCGATGGCGACGATGACACGGTGCGTTTTGTTCGTTTATCCAACCTAGAAGGATTGTGGCTGACAACATGGCTAACATAATATCCAGCGTACGTGATGTATGGTGAACAGAGAATGCAAGGTGACGAAGACGAGAGTGTTTACGAAGCAGACGTTGTGCACAGTGTACCTGCGTGTGTTATTGACACAGACCCTAACTTTATGGACGAAGGAGCCGACGAATGCACCGGGCCAACTCCGACGAGGACCCAGAGCTTCGTGAGGAACCTGAAGACGAAGAGGATGCTGATGACGATAGTTGGGACGGTGACTGGGACATTGGAGAGCTGACAGATGAAGATTCGGACCACGACATCGAGGAGCTTCCAAACACGGCGTGGTTATCCGCAGCGAAGAACGCACCACTGATCACTGCAATGCGTACCGATGGCTGGGAGTATGGTACGTTATGTTGGCCGAATCCAACATAATCCTTTCATTTTGTTTCTGAGTTAACATAAAGGCTAACATAGTTTTTGTCCTTGTGTGTTGTATCTAGACGCGACTAAATTTGGACCTGACCCAACGTATGCTGGGTTGTATGATGGGCCATACGGACCAAGTGACAGCGTGCTACGCCTTGGGGACGATCCGCTGGCATTGCTCTTCTTTTTCCTGCCGCCGAAGATTTGTGTCCCAAATTGCTGTCGAAAGCAACCGCTATCATACTCAGTCAATCCCTACGAGGGCCCGCTCAATTCGCAGACAGCAACAGCGTAGTGGTGGCGAAGCAGAAGATCTTGCTGAGATCAGACGGCGGTTGTCAGCAGTTGAAGAAATACACACTTACGAGGTCCTTCAAGTTATGGCATTGCTGATTGCACGTATGTTGGTCCCCATCCGGAAAGGCATTGCAGCGCAAGGGTCAATGAAGAAAGTTGGAGTTCTACCGTCAAACCGCTTCAGTCTCGTGATGGGAAAGAATCGTTTTTTTCATATCATGGGATATCTACACTTTTCGAGCAACAAGTCGCCACAAGCCCGTACGGACCGAGCGTGGAAGATTCGACCGGTGCTCGATGTGCTACAGCGAACATTCGCTCGTGGATACAGAGCTCCCCCAGTCATCAGCTTCGATGAAGCAACACTGCCTTCGCGCTCGCGATACAATCCCATGAGGATCTTCAACAAGGACAAGCCCCACAAGTGGGGGACGAAGGTGTTTGTTGCTGCGTGTGCCAAGACCGCGTACTGCATGAGGTAACTTGAGGCAAGCTTCGGCTTGCCTTTTTTTTGGCCCAAGTACTTATGTTGACTTGTCCAACATAGGAATCCTGCGCCATCTGTTGATACAACATAATATTAACATAATCGTCTCTGTTGATGTGTTTGCCTGCTAGAATTGAGATTTATTGCGGGGCGAAGCCACATCTACGTACTCCTGTTCCAAAGGATAACAACACTGGAGAAGCGGCTGTACTTCGAAAACATGAAAGCTCTCTTATCTCCGTCACCGACGTCTCCATGGAGATTAAGTCGTCACCGGACCCTTTCTACACGTCGGTCAAGCTGGCGGCTGGAGCTTGCTTCATTATCCGGATGTATCTAGCGGGGGACGGATACAGACGAATACGATCATGTTCACACTTGCTGGAGGGATCAACTACCGAAATAAGAAAAAAAAGGTGAAAAGTGGCCGAAGTAATTGGTTGCCACCTGCAAGGAGACAATCGAGCTGGCCTCAAAACAAAGAGGTTTTCGCCAATAAAAGTGAAGGC
>NW_003303704.1:137877-141098 GCF_000142945.1 Phytophthora infestans T30-4 | reverse complement strand
ATACTCGAGAGGCATAGCTTGTAGGGTATTGACTGGTAGCGCCAAGAGATTAGGTCGGTCCGGGTAGGACAAATGCTCGCAACGCGCGAAAGAAAGTCCCGCATACTCAGCGGGCCGGTACGTCGGATAGCCCGGGTGCCGTAACACTTCTAGCTGAGCTGCCTCTGCGCTCGGTGACCTGTAAAAGCGCTCGCGCGCCGTCGTCCATCCTTTGATGGAGGGCACAGGGTTGTGAACGAGCTCAGCCGAACCAAACTCGGCGGAGCCTCGGAAGTGATCTGACTTGGTTAGTCGGAACCGGGTGGAAGCGAGCCACTCGTCTGTCCCGGAAGGGCCGGACCGCGAGGGAACCACCCTCTGCGCAGGCCATACAAACTGCCGACCTAACTCGGCGATTCGTTGTGGTTTGTGTAAGGAATCCACATCTGACGATATTTGTGTGTTCTACTACACCACAATAGAGGTTCCTGAAAAAAAAACTAGCCTAACAAGTGCACCTGAAATTTCGCACACATATGTCAAAAGATATAAATATTCTGCCTTCACAGTTTTAAATCCAACGGGCACCGGCAAGTATACAAAAACTAAGAAATACCGATACAGCAAAAACAAGCATATTAACATATGATTTTCTCAACGGATATGAAATCAGCGGTGTCGGTTTAGGGGGGGCTATATCAAGGTCCGAGGCCTAAAAAAGGGGCAGAACAGTCTTAAACTGAGCAATGTATTGAACTCATTTTAGTACGAACTTTTTCTTCATCTTAGATACAATTTTTCCTATATTTTAAGTACAATTTTATCTTTATTCAAAGCACGAATGGTCTTATCTTAAGTACGATTTATTAATATAAGTACGAATATTATTTATCCTAAGTACGAATTTATCTTTATCTTAAGTACGATTTTTTTCTTTTTTAGCAACTATTTTTTATTATTCTAAAAACAATTTTCTTCAGATTCAGCACAATTGATCTTTATTTTAAATACTAATTTTATTCATCTTAAGTACGATTTTTAGTTTATCTTAAGTACTAGTTTTTCTTTATCTTAAGTACCTTTTTTTCTTCATTTTAAGTACGAAAGTATTTTATTCTTAAGTTTAAATGTTTCTTTCTTTTAAGTACGAATTATAGTTCCAGTGGTATTAAAACATGATATATATTAATACGTTCACAGCTTTGATTTTTCGGGTTTTTTTTTTTTTTCTTTATAGGACATGATTTAACAATATATCTCTTGTCCTCCAAAGAAAACTAAAATCAAAAACCGAAAAATCGAAGCCCTGACTGGTTGGATTTTAATATAAATCGTGTCCTCCAAAGAAGAATTAAATTAAAAACCGAAAAATCCAAATCGATTCTGATCAAATTAGATGCCATAATATTATTAGCACCTCTAATTTGATCAGAATCGATTTAGTACTATCAATAGTACTACTATCTTACTTCCGAGTGCGCTCTCGAGCGCCGTGTCATATTGCTGTCATTCGACAATTCTCCATGGCTGAAAGTTTCACCGTTCAAGACCACTTCGTGGAGCTGGGATACACCATCGATGATTCCACCAAGGGCCCGATATCCCACCAATGCCGCGGGTGCGGAAAAAAGTATCGCCTGATCGACATTTTTCGTAAGAAAAAAAACAAGCCTCAGCAAGTCGAGGGCGAGGAAGCACTACAAGGTGTGCAAGGGCAAGAAAACGTCGAAGGTCAAGGAACCCTCTAAGTCTAAGAACCCGCGTTTCCAGGACCATACATTTTCTTCGAAAGCGAAGTGTGTGACGAATTAATGAGGGTAGCCTAGTTTTATTAAAAACGATAATAAAACAACTACATCCTTGACAACACCCGATGGCAGCCGTTGCCAAGCCATAAGGGTTTAGGGTTCAAGGTTAAGTATAGAGGTTCCTGAAAAAAAACAAGCCTTACAAGTGCATTTGAAATTTCGCACACATATGTCAAAAGATAAAAAAATTCTGCTCACAAAGTTTTAATCCAACGGGCACCGGCAAGTATACAAAAACTAAGAAATACCGATACAGCAAAAACAAGCATATTAACATATGATTTTCTCAACGGATATGAAATCAGCGGTGTCGGTTTAGGGGGGCTATGTCACGTTCCTAGGCCTAAAAAAGGGGCAGAACAGTCTTAAACTGAGCAATGTATTGAACTCATTTTAAGTACGAATTTTTCTTCATCTTAGATACAATTTTTCCTATATTTTAAGTACAATTTTATCTTTATTCAAAGCACGAATGGTCTTATCTTAAGTACGATTTTTTTATATAAGTCCGAATATTATTTATCCTAAGTACGAATTTAACTTCATCTTAAGTACAAATTTTTTTTTAACAAATATTTTTAATTATCCTAAAAACAATTTTCTTCAGATTAAGCACGATTGATCTTTATTTTAAGTACAAAAAATTTCATCTTAAGTACGAAGTTTTCTTTATCTTAAGTACTAGTTTTTCTTTATCTTAAGTATCTTTTTTTTTATTTTAAGTACGAAAGTATTTTATTCTTAAGTTTAAATGTTTCTTCATTTAAAGTACGAATTATAGTTCCAGTGGTATTAAAACATGATATATATTAATACGTTCACAGCTTTGATTTTTCGGGTTTTGTTTTTACTTTTTTTTATAGGACATGATTTAACAGTATATATCTTGTCCTCCAAAGAAAACTAAAATCAAAAACCGAAAAATCGAAGCCCTGACTGGTTGGATTTTAATATAAATCGTGTCCTCCAAAGAAGAATTAAATTAAAAACCGAAAAATCCAAATCGATTCTGATCAAATTAGATGCCATAATATTATTAGCACCTCTAATTTGATCAGAATCGATTTAGTACTATCAATAGTACTACTATCTTACTTCCGAGTGCGCTCTCGAGCGCCGTGTCATATTGCTGTCATTCGACAATTCTCCATGGCTGAAAGTTTCACCGTTCAAGACCACTTCGTGGAGCTGGGATACACCATCGATGATTCCACCAAGGGCCCGATATCCCACCAATGCCGCGGGACTTCAGCGTCTTGATGGCAGACAGCGCCAGCGACAGCGTCTCCAGGTTCACATTATCACCAGCAACAACATACTGGCACTGCTGAATGTTGAGGTTCACAACCTGCAGTAAGTTGCCCGAAGCAGCGTCAATGCCGTCCACGATTTTGTACATCATTTCCTCAGAGAAATCTGGGCTCACACGGGTGG
>NW_003303704.1:134013-137777 GCF_000142945.1 Phytophthora infestans T30-4 | reverse complement strand
GAGACATGGACCACCTGGTAATTTATGGCTGATGACCCTGTGTGGGTGAGCTGGACGCGTGATTTGCTAGGGACTGATGTCGGACAGATTGGGTGTGGGAGAAGGTATGGTGCACTTCTTGAGAGATGTTGCGGTGTCCCCGGGCAGGCGAGAAGCCGCCTATGAGCTGCGTGCTGGCGACGTGCCAGCGTAAATGAGGTTGCTCTGTCGTGGGGAGCGCCCAGAGAGGAGGATATAGCGCGCTCGACACGTCGGTTTTGATGCATATTTGCGTGTATACTTGCCTCTATGTACATAGGTATATGTCTTTAGATCTATAAAACTATATATATAGCGATATATATATACACACATATACATATATATACATATACATCTCTATATATATATATATATATATATAGATATCTCTATGTGCATATATATATATATAGATCGATATATATATATCTATAGATATATATATATATATATATATGTATATATATATATATATATCTATATATATATATATATATATATACATATATATATATATATAGATATATATATATATATATATATATATTTATATATATATATATATATATATATATATATATATATGTGTATATAGATATATATCTATATATATATATATATACATATATATATATATATATATATATCTATGTATATATATATATATATCTATACATGTACATATATATGTATCTGTGGATATATATCTATATATATATATATACGTACACAGCTATGTATATACGGGTATATATATATATATATATATATATACATGATATATACATATATATATATATCTCCAAAGAAAATTAAAATCAAAAACCGAAAAATCGAAGCCCTGACTGGTTGGATTTATATATAAATCGTGTCCTCCAAAGAAGAATTAAATCAAAAACCGAAAAATCCAAATCGATTCTGATCAAATTAGATGCCATAATATTATTAGCACCTCTAATTTGATCAGAATCGATTTAGTACTATCAATAGTACTACTATCTTACTTCCGATCCGATTGCGCTCTCGAGCGCCGTGTCATATTGCTGTCATTCGACAATTCTCCATGGCTGAAAGTTTCACCGTTCAAGACCACTTCGTGGAGCTGGGATACACCATCGATGATTCCACCAAGGGCCCGATATCCCACCAATGCCGCGGGTGCGGAAAAAAGTATCGCCTGATCGACATTTTTCGTAAGAAAAAAAACAAGCCTCAGCAAGTCGAGGGCGAGGAAGCACTACAAGGTGTGCAAGGGCAAGAAAACGTCGAAGGTCAAGGAACCCTCTAAGTCCAAGAACCCGCGTTTCCAGGACCATACATTTTCTTCGAAAGCGAGGTGTGTAACGAATTAATGAGGGTAGCCTAGTTTTTTTAAAAACAATAATAAAACAACTACATCCTTGACAACACTCGATGGCAGCCGTTGCCAAGCCATAAGGGTTTAGGGTAAAGGGTTCAGTATAGAGGTTCCTCCGTAGTTGCGGATTATCACCCGTCGACAAAGACGTGACACCGCCCAAGATGTTCAAGCGACGAATTCTCGGTCAGGTGATGTACGGAGACGCCAAGGTGCCAGCGACTCGACGGCGTCACTCCCGAGCTTTCAACGAAGCATTGGATACGGCCATATGTCACTGAATCCAGGCTGTCCTTATTATTAATAATGGACTGGCCGGATTCGCATTCAGCGGACCATCTACGGTACGAACCCTCAGTGGCTGTTGGGATGAGTTCGCGGAAGACTCAGCGACCATTACAAGACACGTTCACCGTCTGGGACAGGGCGCGGACCGTTAAAGATGCTCATGCGACGGTGCAGACGACGCTTGGCATGCAAGAAGATCCATAACGGATCATTGTTCACGTGATATTTGTATACTTGATTAGGACTTCTTATTAGGAATAGACCCGAAAGGGTAAGCTTAAATACAGAACAGAATTTCTACTCTAGCACACAGCGACGTCCGGCTTCAAGGTAAGCGTCTGGTCAAGCTTGTTTGAGTGTGTTATGCCTGTCGGTGAGCTCGAAGCTCTGTAGCGAGGGTTCACCCGGCAAGGCCAAGAGACTTGTGTATTGGCCGATTATTATCGGGAGGTTTTACGTGACGGCTTATTGTTGCCTATTTGCACGACTGGGAGTGCTTTAATTGCCTCCCTTTTATTCTTCCAACCGAGTGTTGAACACTCGGTGATCTCGTAAAAGGCTTACCCGTGCCTGGTACCCTTTCGCTGTTGGGACCACGAGGATTCAAAACACCTGCTAGTTTTGCTCGTGCTAGTAGCGTGTTCTTATTTTTACTGGTTGGCCTATATAAGTAGTTTACAAGGTCCAGTTTGTCCCGGTGCAAGGGCAGAACTGGGGTCTTCAGGTCCGCCCGAACGATCGTTTACTATCCTAGTAGACGTATTGTTGTGGGAACATCCTAACTACGTTTGTAGCTAGAGTTCACGTGGGATTTCCAACACCACAACTGGTGCCGCGACCCGGGATCAGATTGTGACCATTGTGAACTGTTTGTTTGGCCTTCCAGTTTACGAGCAACCAAGAGAAGAAGAACAAGAAAAAGACAAGAAACATGGCGAAAGGACAGCCGACGGTACCAGTTACGCCTGCCAAGTCTGGCGGGGCTCGCAACGAGAGTTCAAGCCCGGCTGCGCGCTTTGCAGCCGCCACCGAGCTTTCAGTGAGCTTCGACGACGAAGCGGACAGCGGTCCTGACGCCCACGATTATGAAGATTACGAAGACAAGACGCCGGCCCCAGAGCCAGGCGCAGCGACGCCGGAGACGGCCACGCTATCATCGGGGCTGAGCGGGGCGACCAGGTCCCTTACGAGGAACCTCGCCGACGAGCTCGATGATGTTGCGGGACCGGAACCCGCCTATGAAGATTATGACGATGGGACCGAGGGTTCTAAACCTTCGGTGGCGAGTGCAAAGCATTCAGCCCTGCTGAAGGCACCTCGCCCACCTATCAACGGTGATACACCAGCCGCCAAGCGCGTTTTCGACCGCGTACAAGCACTGATGCAGATCGATGAGTGGATGCAGCTGTTTAAGCCCATCCCCAAGAAAAAAGCCGACTGGCCTGCGCTTGCGCAGGAACTTCAATACCCAGTCAACTCGGTTTCGACTAGCCAAGTTGCCGAGGATTCAGTTTCGCTACTGTTGTCGCTGGGCTTCGAGAACGAGACGTACCCATCAACGATGTCGCTCCAAGATTGGAGTCCACATGAAGCCGGAGCTGCTCTCCAGAAATGAACGAAGAATCTTCGGAAGGCGTTTGGCGCTGTTGGCATTAACGCTGGAAAGCAGCCGGTGAGTCGACAGATGATTCAAGATGAAGATCCGGCCATGATTTCACTGCCACCGACACCCCAACGACTCGTTCGTACTCCTCCGACCAAGCGTGGAGCTGAGCGTGGTGCCTTTGGCACTACTGAAGCTTCACCGTACTTTCAAGGCTCGCACATGGTTACGCCACGTTTGGAGAGCCGTATGCAACGTATTTACGCTGGTGACGAGGGTTCGTTCGGTCGTCGAGGCGGTGCGCGAGCTCCCAAAGGTGGTGCCAGACGTCGTCAAGTCGATAGCAGATGGTTCGGTCAAGTGATGATGACATTTTGGGTGCGAACATCCACCGAGGAAAATACCTCAACTCCGAGGTTGATGCCTCCAAGATGAATTGACCTAGCAGTCGTCGGGCACACCGTGAACCCGAACACCGAAGAATTTGAAAATGGG
>NW_003303704.1:131419-133913 GCF_000142945.1 Phytophthora infestans T30-4 | reverse complement strand
CAATGTTTTAAAACTCCTTTTAAAAATCGGAAATTTGTTTTTTCCATTAGTTTACGATTTTTCCCCAGGTTTTTTAGGAGCGACTTTTCTTCAACCCTCAAGTAGGAAAGGTCCTTAAATTTAAAGTGCGTTTTTTTTTATAATAATTCCGACCCGTTATCCATCCCTAAGGACGAATTGATCTTCCAACCTAAGTACCAATTTCTTTTTTATTATAAAACCGATTTTTTATAATCGTACATATGATTTTTTTGTCCTTAGTACGATTTTCTTCATCTTAAGTAAGAATTTTCTTAAACCAAGATTTTTTATCTTCAGTACGAATTTTTCTTCATCTTACGTACTATTTTTTATCTTAATTACGAATGTAGATTATACTTAAGTACGAATTTTTCTTTATCTTAAGTACGATTTTTTCTTTATCTTAAGTACGAATTATCCTTCATCTTAAGTACAAAAGTTTTTTATCTTAAGTTTGAATTTTTCTCATCTTAAGTTCGATTTTTCTTCATCTTAAGTACGAATTATAGTTCTAGTGGTATTAAAACATGTAATATATAAATACGTTCTCAGCTTAGATTTTTCGGGTTTTGATTTTATTCTTCGTTATTGGAGCTCTACCAAAACCTACACAAACCGATTTTTGCGTCTGACATAGCTGTGACGTATTCGTTGTCACAAATCGGTAGTAAAATGTTAAGACGTTGTTCTTGTCTCCACAAAATGTGTCGACGCAAAATCGTTGTACCTCATTTCTGGTACAGCTATCAGTGTCCAGTCAGTCATGCCCACTTCTAAATACTCCTGCCATGAGCCGCCGCAATGCTGGAAGAGGACGGGGCTTCACTACGCCTCAAGTTGAGCGTACGTACCATAATGCATCACAAACAGGATCTCACGAATACATTTAGCGTTGCTTTTACTATTGCTGGCCTCTTATCTCTCGTTGAGCAGTTCCACGATCTCGACTAGCATACAACGTGTACCAGGGAGACTGAGCATGATCAATGTGTCAGAACATTGCGATCAAAAGCATACATACAACGCAGCCGTAGAAGCAACAACACCTGCTTCTTTAAACGCGCATTCCGGTGCTCGCACGCTAGCACAAGTCGCTGGGCCCTAGCCATAAAAAAGGTGAATGGCCCGCGTACATGTACCCATAACGTTAAAAGTGTTGATTTTGGTATGATAGCAGACATATCACAAATTCGACATATATTTCAACACATTTCACTTTCAAATTTGTGTCTGTGATTGCATTTGTGTAGGTTTTGGAAGAGTTCCATTGGACATGATTTAATAATATATGTGGTGTAGTGATTTCTCCGTAGTTGCGGATTATCACCCGTCGACAAAGACGTGACACCGCCCAAGATGTTCAAGCGACGAATTCTCGGTCAGGTGATGTACGGAGACGCCAAGGTGCCAGCGACTCGACGGCGTCACTCCCGAGCTTTCAACGAACAATTGGATACGGCCATATGTCACTGAATCCAGGCTGTCCTTATTATTAATAATGGACTGGCCGGATTCGCATTCAGCGGACCATCTACGGTACGAACCCTCAGTGGCTGTTGGGATGAGTTCGCGGAAGACTCAGCGACCATTGGAAGACACGTTCACCGTCTGGGACAGGGCGCGGACCGTTAAAAATGCTCATGCGACGGTGCAGACGACGCTTGGCATGCAAGAAGATCCATAACGGATCATTGTTCACTTGATATTTGTATACTTGATTGGGACTTCTTATTAGGAATAGACCCGAAAGGGTAAGCTTAAATACAGAACAGAATTTCTACTCAAGCACACAGAGCGACGTCCGGCTTCAAGGTAAGCGTCTGGTCAAGCTTGTTTGAGTGTGTTATGCCTGTCGGTGAACTCGAAGCTCTGTAGCGAGGGTTCATCCGGCAAGGCCAAGAGACTTGTGTATTGGCCGATTATTATCGGGAGGTTTTACGTGACGGCTTATTGTTGCCTATTTGCACGACTGGGAGTGCTTTAATTGCCTCCCTTTTATTCTTCCAACCGAGTGTTGAACACTCGGTGATCTCGTAAAAGGCTTACCCGTGCCTGGTACCCTTTCGCTGTTGGGACCACGAGGATTCAAAACACCTGCTAGTTTTGCTCGTGCTAGTAGCGTGTTCTTATTTTTACTGGTTGGCCTATATAAGTAGTTTACAAGGTCCAGTTTGTCCCAGTGCAAGGGCAGAACTGGGGTCTTCAGGTCCGCCCGAACGATCGTTTACTATCCTAGTAGACGTATTGTTGTGGGAACATCCTAACTACGTTTGTAGCTAGAGTTCACGTGGGATTTCCAACACCACAACTGGTGCCGCGACCCGGGATCAGATTGTGACCATTGTGAACTGTTTGTTTGGCCTTCCAGTTTACGAGCAACCAAGAGAAGAAGAACTAAGACACAGACCAGACACATGGGGAAAGGACAAAAGACTGCAAAACATGCCCCTGCCAAGTCCGGCGGTGCTTGCAA
>NW_003303704.1:126281-130736 GCF_000142945.1 Phytophthora infestans T30-4 | reverse complement strand
CTAAACCCTAAACCCTAAAGCCTAAACCCTAAAGCCTAAACCCTAAACCCTAAACCCTAAACCCTAAACCCTAAACCCTAAACCCTAAACCCTAAACCCTAAACCCTAAACCCTAAACCCTAAACCCTAAAACCCTAAACCCTAAACCCTAAACCCTAAACCCTAAACCCTAAACCCTAAACCCTAAACCCTAAACCCTAAACCCTAAACCCTAAACCCTAAACCCTAAACCCTAAACCCTAAACCCTAAAACCCTAAACCCTAAACCCTAAACCCTAAACCCTAAACCCTAAACCCTAAACCCTAAACCCTAAACCCTAAACCCTAAACCCTAAACCCTAAACCCTAAACCCTAAACCCTAAACCCTAAAACCCTAAACCCTAAACCCTAAACCCTAAACCCTAAACCCTAAACCCTAAAACCTAAAAACCCTAAAACCCTAAACCCTAAACCCTAAAACCCTATAATTGCCCTAAGTTACCCTTATTACCCGAGAATACCCTAGAATACCCTAGCGGGGTTTTAAGTTTACTAACAAAGTCATTCATTTTACTTATTCTATTTGGCATCCTCCCTATCCATTTCACTTTAAATTAGAATATTATATACGGTTCTTTTAGCACCACACATCTACAAATTTCTTGTCACTCTTTGCATTTCGTCTTAGAATATTTTTTTCTTTTTTATACCTTACTAACATTTCCACTATCACGAAAAAAATCCACCTACACGAACTCTTTATTCAAATTATTTATTCACAGTTCGTATATGCACCACTTATAAAAACACCTATACAATCGCAATTTCACTCAATTAGTAAATGTTTCTTAATTTCATTATGTGCATCGACTTGTATACTAACGGTAGATCGAACATTTTTTTGCGTCACGTGGCCCCATACCCAAGACAAAGTTTTCCAAAGTGTAGAGCAATGTGTAGCACGAAGAATTACATTCGCAGCGTCAAAAACCACGTCAGAACAGTGATGCTATGGTAAAAGTTCAATTTTCCATTCAAAACACCACCTCTTACTTACTAATTGTATAGTATGACTTTACCCATACATAGTACTATAGATGATACTACTTCGAACAAGTCTACGTCGATGCACTGTTTATACAAACTTCAATACAATCGCAATTTCGCTCAATTCAATGATTTTACCAAATTTCATGATGTGTATCGACTTGTATACTAGCGGTAGTTCGAATATGGTTTCGGCATCATATGGCACCATACTCAACACAAGGTTTTCAAGGTGTAGAGCAATGTGTAGCACGACGAAGTACGTGTGGAACATGAAAAACCACGTCAGAACAGTGATTTTGTGGAAAAAGATCAGTTTTCCATTCAAAACACCTACGATTGCTTACTATTTGTATGGTATGACTTTACGCATACCTAGTAGTATAAACGGTACAACTTCGAACAAGTCTACGTCTATGCACTACTCATATAAACTTTAATACAATCACAATGTCTCTCAATTCAATAATTATACCTAATTTCATGATGTGTATCGACTTGTATACTAGCGGTAGTTCGAATATGGTTTCGGCATCATATGGCACCATACTCAACACAAGGTTTTCAAGGTGTAGAGCAATGTGTAGCACGACGAAGTACGTGTGGAACATGAAAAACCACGTCAGAACAGTGATTTTGTGGAAAAAGATCAGTTTTCCATTCAAACACCTACGATTGCTTACTATTTGTATGGTATGACGTTACGCATAACTTAGTAGTATAAACGGTACAGCTGCGAACAAGTCTACGTCTATGCACTACTCATATAAACTTTAATACCATCACAATGTCTCTCAATTCAATGATTTTACCTAATTTCATGATGTGTATCGACTTGTATACTAGCGGTAGTTCGAATATGGTTTCGGCATCATATGGCACCATAATCAACACAAGGTTTTCAAGGTGTAGAGCAATGTGTAGCACCAAGAAGTACATTCACAGCGTTAAAAACCACGTCAAAACGGTGATTTTGCGGTAAAAGATCGGTTTTCCGCTCAAAACATCAACTCTTACCTACTAATTGTACAGTATGACTTCACCTCATATAAAGTAGTAAATAGGTTCTATTTTGAACAAGTCTACATCTATGCACTGTTTATACAAACTTCAATACAATCACAATTTCATTCAATTCAATGATTTGACCCAATTTCATAATGTGTATCGACTTGTATACTAGCGGTAGTTCTAATATGATTTCGGCATCATATGGCATCATACTCAACACAAGTTTTTCAAGGTGTAGAGCAATGTGTAGCACGAAGAAGTACACGTGCAGCGTTTAAAACCACGTCAAAACGGTGATTTTTGCGGTAAAAGATCGGTTTTCCATTCAAAAACATCCCTCTCTTACTTTACTAATGGTATAGTATGACTTTACGCATACTTAGTAAGTATAGATGGTGCTACTTTAATCAAGACTATA
This sequence comes from Phytophthora infestans T30-4, assembly GCF_000142945.1. Classification (NCBI taxonomy): domain Eukaryota; phylum Oomycota; class Peronosporomycetes; order Peronosporales; family Peronosporaceae; genus Phytophthora; species Phytophthora infestans. Next base: position 128,280 of record NW_003303704.1, on the reverse strand, counting down.
GCACGTATAACATTTACGACAAGACTAAGTATGCCAAAATCCATAGTATTCCATGCTTTCAGCCTTGTGGCTGCATATACCCAGCCCATTCCCAAATGAGTTAAATGGACCGTCTCTAGCACACAATCAGCATATGATTTAATTCCCCGTCCCTAAATATATCTCTTCCCCTTAAAATTCCCAGATCTGGCGCTTCAAAAACCACAAATCTCATATATCATCAAAATGGACCGTCTTTAACATATACCCAGCATATAGTTGATTTCACCGTTTTCAAAAATGTTGTTTCTTATTTTTTTAGTCCTGTCGGCGCAAAAACCGTGCTGCTAAACAATGTTGCCTCCCTGGCCCGTTCATAGAACATGTATACCATATGGCTCGATTCCCGTATAAAATTAATTATTAACCCAAACTTCCAGTCTTGTATCGCTAGAAGTATTACCGATATAGATCAAAATCAGATATTTGGTGAACGGCCTGTTTTTGTAACATTTCCAGCCTATGGTTCGATTCACCATACTAATTTACGTACTCTCCCAACTTTTCAGTCCTGTAGCTGCTAAAACGGCTACCGTACAAAAAAGCAGATGTTTGGCTCGTCTTTGTCACACGCACAACTTATAATTTGAATCCCCATATAAATTCACGTACTCTCCCAAGTTTTCAGTCCTGTAGCTGCTAAAACGGCTTCCGTATAAAAAACAGATGTTTGGCTCGTCTTTGTCACACGTCCAACATATGGCTCGATTCCCCATATAAATTTACGTACTCTCCCAAGTTTTCAGTCCTGTAGCTGCTAAAACGGCTTCCGTATAAATAACAGATGTTTGGCTCGTCTTTGTCACACGTCCAACATATGGTTCGATTCCCCATATAAATTTACGTAGTCGCATAAGTTTTCAGACCTGTAACTGCCAAAACGGCTTATATATTAAACAAACAGATGTTTGGCCCGTCTTTGCCACACATTCAGCATATGGCTCGATTCCTCATACAAAAACACATATGAATTTCTTTTTTTGAGCTGACCAATCGCAGTAGTTGCTGAGATACGTTTAGCTGATCGCTCATTGGCTAATACGCCCGTCAATAGTCGCTAGTCAGGTCACTATTGTATTCTGATTGGTTAAATAATGTTAGGGCTCTGTAGGGCTAAATAAATTTGATTTTACTATGCTTCGCGTTTGGCGCTTATTTTAGGGTTTACTAACCCCGCCACAGCGATCATTTTTTTCGCAATGTCTTTTTAAAAACTTGTCTTTTGATTTTGTAGCTCACCGATACTTGAATCAAGTCTAAAACACTCATCATCGCCAAAAAACTCATCCTGTAGCTTAACTATGGCTAGCCCCTATTTAAAAGACTCATCATGTCGTTCTGGAAACCGAGCTACATCTCCCATACTGTTAATACAGGATGATGAGTCCGTTACGGGACCCTAACCCCCTGCATACTTGACAACACCCGATGGCAGCCGTTGCCAAGCCATAAGGGTTTAGGGCTCAAGATTAAGTATAGAGGTTCCTACAAAAAAAACTAGCCTAACAAGTGCACCTGAAATTCAGCACACATATGTCAAAAGATATAAATATTCTGCTTACAAAGTTTTAAATCCAACGGGCACCGGCAAGTATACAAAAACCAAGAAACACCGATACAGCAAAAACAAGCATATTAACATATGATTTTCTCAACGGATTTTAAAACAGCGGTGTCGGTTAAGGGGGGCTATGTCACGGTCCGATGTCTAAAAAAGGGGCAGAACAGTCTTAAACTGAGCAATGTATTAAACTCATTTTAAATACGAATTTATCTTTATCTAAAATACGATTTTCCATATTTTTTGAGAACGATTTTTCTTCATCCTCAGTACGAATGGTCTTAATCTTAAGTACGATTTTTTTAATATAAGTACGAACAATATATACCCTAAGTACGAATTAATCTTCGTCCTAAGTACGATTTTTTCTTTATTTTAAGAACGATTTTTTAGTCATCG
>NW_003303704.1:123027-124488 GCF_000142945.1 Phytophthora infestans T30-4 | reverse complement strand
AAGCTTAATACAGAACAGAATTTCTACTCAAGCACACAGTCGACGTCCGGCTTCAAGGTAAGCGTCTGGTCAAGCTTGTTTGAGTGTGTTATGCCTGTCGGTGAGCTCGAAGCTCTGTAGCGAGGGTTCACCCGGCAAGGCCAAGAGACTTGTGTATTGGCCGATTATTATCGGGAGGTTTTACGTGACGGCTTATTGTTGCCTATTTGCACGACTGGGAGTGCTTTAATTGCCTCCCTTTATTCTTCCAACCGAGTGTTGAACACTCGGTGATCTCGTAAAAGGCTTACCCGTGCCTGGTACCCTTTCGCTGTTGGGACCACGAGGATTCAAAACACCTGCTAGTTTTGCTCGTGCTAGTAGCGTGTTCTTAGTTTTACTGGTTGGCCTATATAAGTAGTTTACAAGGTCCAGTTTGTCCCGGTGCAAGGGCAGAACTGGGGTCTTCAGGTCCGCCCGAACGATCGTTTACTATCCTAGTAGACGTATTGTTGTGGGGAACATCCTAACTACGTTTGTAGCTAGAGTTCACGTGGGATTTCCAACACCACAACTGGTGCCGCGACCCGGGATCAGATTGTGACCATTGTGAACTGTTTGTATGGCCTTCCAGTTTACGAGCAAACAAGAGAAGAAGAACAAGAAAAAGACAAGAAACATGGCGAAAGGACAACCGACGGTACCAGTTACGCCTGCCAAGTCTGGCGGGGCTCGCAACGAGAGTTCAAGCCCGGCTGCGCGCTTTGCAGCCGCCACCGAGCTTTCAGTGAGCTTCGACGACAAAGCGGACAGCGGTCCTGACGCCCACGATTATGAAGATTACGAAGACAAGACGCCGGCCCCAGAGCCAGGCGCAGCGACGCCGGAGACGACCACGCTATCATCGGGGCTGAGCGGGGCGACCAGGTCCCTTTCGAGGAACCTCGCCGACGAGCTCGATGATGTTGCGGGACCGGAACCCGCCTATGAAGATTATGACGATGGGACCGAGGGTTCTAAACCTTCGGTGGCGAGTGCAAAGCATTCAGCCCTGCTGAAGGCACCTCGCCCACCTATCAACGGTGATACACCAGCCGCCAAGCGCGTTTTCGACCGCGTACAAGCACTGATGCAGATCGATGAGTGGATGCAGCTGTTCAAGCCCATCCCCAAGAAAAAAGCCGACTGTCCTGCGCTTGCGCAGGAACTTCAATACCCAGTCAACTCGGTTTCGACTAGCCAAGTTGCCGAGGATTCAGTTTCGCTACTGTTGTCGCTAGGCTTCGAGAACGAGACGTACCCATCAACGATGTCGCTCCAAGATTGGAGTCCACATGAAGCCGGAGCTGCTCTCCAGAAATGAAAGAAGAATCTTCGGAAGGCGTTTGGCGCTGTTGGCATTAACGCTGGAAAGCAGCCGGTGAGTCGACAGATGATTCAAGATGAAGATCCGGCCATGATTCCACTGCCACCGACACCCCA
>NW_003303704.1:107831-121794 GCF_000142945.1 Phytophthora infestans T30-4 | reverse complement strand
CCCCGCGGCGGAATAATGAAAGGAGGAGGCGTCGGATCCCCGCCTGCAGCTTTCGGCGAGTCAAATCGCCCTCATGCCTGACGAGGCCCCCCCCGTAGGGTTGCGTTCCGGCTTGGTTTCAAAGCCCAGCTCCAAGCCGGACCCCAAAGGTTCCCTTCTAAGATGTTGGAAGTTTGAACCCTGGCGAGAGGCCCGGGTGTGCTGGTCGGCCAAGCAATTCGACCGACGGATCAGAATGAGAGCTCTGGTGCAAGGCGCTGTGAATTACCAGCGAACGAGGATCCTCCTCGACACAGGAGCGAACGTTAGTGTGATCACTGACGCCTTTGCCAAGAAGTTGCGACTCCGAGATGTACCCGATCACGGACGCCGCATTGACATTCAAGGTATTAACGAAGGCAAGGTGTCTACGACGCGGCGAGCGTGCGGCAAGATTACGCTTGGATGGGAGATGGTGTACGAGTTCGAGATGTGGGTAATGGCGCATAGTGCAGGCGTCGACGTGGTACTCGGGACCGACTTTATGATCCCAGCTGGGATCCGGTTGGACCTGTTTCACGGCGCGGCGCAATTACCGCACGAAGCTCAAATCCCGCTGATTAAGACCAAGAACATGATCGACAGCGAAGAATACGGCTCCCATGTTAACGCCGGGCCACCCGAGCGTTTGGACATACAAGCGCACACGTGGCGAGAATATCGACTAGCGAAGCGTCAAGTCGGGCTGGAAGAACACGTACTGTGGGTTCGTCGAACGAACAAGCTAATCCCGTCAGTGACGAGGTTTCGACGTGGACGACCTCAGAGCATTCGATTGACCAACGTGTCTGATCGAACTGTGTACCTACCAGCACACGACTCGATCGCGATGTAGATTCCAGATGGGGATTTGCCACGAGGTGACGGCTATGTGCGTCTGGAGTCCAAGAAGTACCAAGACTGGCAAGTGTTGGCCTACGAAGGTTGTAGAGACCGCGAGCTCTTTCAGCGTGAATGTGAAATCTACGAACAATGGCTTGCAACTCAGCCTTCGGCAGTTGATCGACCGAGCTATCCAGAACCCAGTGGGGTGCTGGCACGACCTCTAGAAGACACGCTAGTGGACTCTAGTGATCGGATGACGTGTGCAGAACGCTGGGCACTGATCCTGGAAGAACGTGAACGAGTGGAAGCCTGTCTGGCGTCTGGGGTGACAGCCGGAGATTCGGCCGACGGTCAGCCTTCCGAAGAGCCTTTGGACACGTACACGACAACCCATGGCGGAAGCAATAACGCGAGCGAAGCCTCGGTAGTGCGTACACACGAGCTACTGAGGCCGGTAAACGTGGTACATACGCCAACGAGTGTTAGTGTCCAGTCAGGGGTGACCACGGAAGCGACAAGTAACAGCACTGGATTAGATGGAGTCACCTGTTTTGACGAAGCTGTCCCGGCCTTGTGTGTCACCAAATCTGCGAACGAGACGTCGGTGGTTGATCCTGAGGATGCAGGCATCGCGCTGAAGATGTTGAGTACGGCACCGGGTATTCATTACAAGATTGGTGCGAATGCCGAACTGTCGAGACAGCGGCAGAACGAGGAGCTGAACAAAAGTCACCAACCCAATATGTCGGTGGCCCGCGCATTCAATATTGCGAACGACGACTCGGCAGATGGCCCAGAGATGGAAAACCAGGATGGGAAGGAGATGGACCAAGTACCGACTGTTGAAATCAAAGCGGATGCCAATGTTGAGTCAAGGGAAAAATCCGTAGCGACGTTGGACGAAACGTACATCTCGGTCGCTCGAGTGCTAACAACCGAAGGAAATGAAGCAACGGAGGATACGAGAAATAACTTCTACGAACACCCGGTTAACAACATTGGCTTGGAAGACTACGCGAAGGAGCTGGCATTCCTGCCGGACCTGACCGAAGAGATAAACACGACAATTGACTACACTGCGCCTAATGTTGCTGATCCTCAGTTGTCGACTGGTCGCCGAGACCGTCTCATCGCGACGCTGAAGAACCACGAGCAGATCCTGATTGCTAGTGGCAACGCACTGCCGCCGCCAGCCTACGGAGCGGTATGCGATATCGACACACAGGGGCACGCCCCAATTAAACAGCGTGCCCGGCGCGTGCCGCTGCGATTTCTCGGGAAGCTGTACGAGCTGCTGCGCGCTTTATTGCGTGCAGGACTGATCGTCTTTTCAGACAGTCCATGGGCATCGCCGATCGTGATTGTGATGAAAAAGAACGGGCTGGACATCCGGCTCTGCATTGATTACAAGATGGTGAATGCTATCACCGCGATCATGGAGTATGCAATGCCGCTAGTCGACGACCTGTTAACCGATCTCGAGCGCTACCTATGGTTCTGCTCGCTGGATGCAGCAAGCGGCTTCTGGGCGGTCATGATAACCTTGCGAGCGCGTAAAGTGTCAGCGTTCGTCTGCGCACTAGGACATTTTGAGTGGTTACGCATGCCCTTTGGGTTAAAGAACGCGCCGATGATCTACCAGCGTAAGATTGACAGCGCACTCTGGGGGTTCGTTCAACCTAAAGGAGGTTGGTTTGAATACTCGGAGAGGATGCGTTTAGCTGAAGAACAGGCCAAGGAACGTCGTGGGCCAAGCGCCGAGGGTTCGTTTCAAACGAAGTTCGCGGCAGACCGCGAAGCACCGGTAGAGACCGACCCTGTACTACAACTCGTCAACAGCCCCGTCGCTGACATGTTTACGAACGGGGAACCGGACGAATCATTGCTGGTACCTGTATTTGGTCGACGATCGTTTGTGAATGATATTTGCTTCGGCGGCGAGGATTTCGACAGCTGCCTGGGACGCTGGACCGATTGCTGGCAAGATTTGCACAGTGTCGGATCAGCATTCGCTTCACCAAGAGCATCTTCTGCCAACCCAAGGTGGACTTTCTGTCGCATAAAATTTCGCCAGAAGGTATCAGAGCTGACCCCAAGAAGCTTGCGGCCATCACCGAGCTTTCGTTTCCAACGAGTAAGAAGGGCATGCAGTCGTTTCTTGGAGCGGTTAATTATTACAGTCTCTTCCTTCAAGACTTCGCGGTCTACAGGGCGGCGCTGTACCAGCTCAAGGATGAAGACTTTGCCGTTGAAGGTGGCCTTTCTGTGGCACGTCGTTCCTTCGAAAAGTTGAAGACGAGTGTTTCACATTCACCCATTCTCAGGCACTTCGATCGGTCGAAAGCAGTTCACGTCATGCTCTTTGCGAATGAATGGGCGTTGAGCACTACGCTAATGCAAGAGCATGAAGGCAAGCTACACCACGTACGGTTCCTCAGTCGGGTGCTCAAGGAGGCTGAGATGAACTACCATCCTGCTGAGAAGGAAGTTTTGGCGTTACTTCTGCTGTTGAAGATCTGTTACGTCCAGCTAGCAGGAAAGACGCTACCTGCCTATAGCACGATTCTCGACGTTAGAGTGGGTGCATAAGTCGAAGTCACTCTTCGGACGCGCGGTCCAGTTCGCAGTGCTGCTATCGCAGTGGCACCTGAAGGTGCAGCGCGTGAAGGAGAAGGATGTTGCTTTCGCGCAGCTACTGCAATCAAGCATCACGAGCTTCGTCGACCTGGAAGACTCGCTCGCGCCGGTGGCACCTCCAAACAAAAAAAAAGGGTTTTTCCGACTATTCGAATGGACCCCGCGTTGCTGTACGCCAAGCTTTCCCGTAATTACAGCGGATTCGTCATGTCTTTTGACGGATCAGCGAAGACAGAGAAGTACGGTGGCTACGGGAGTTGTTCATGGGTGCTGTGGAGCCTTCCTGAGTGGAAGGTAGTGATTGCTGCAAACGCTTACCTCTCGGCCACCACGGTGAATGAGGCAGAGTACACAGGGATGATTAACGGTGTCAAGGCTGCTATTGCGCACGGTGCCGAGGATTTAGTCATCGTTGGTGACTCAAGGCTCGCGATTCAACAATCACTAGGGGTGATCGCATGCAGGAAGGAAACTTTGCTAGCGCTGCTGAATACTCACAAGGAACTCACGGCCAAGCTTCGATCAGTTAAATATCTCCACGTTGTACGAGAATACAACGCTGCCGCGGATTCGTTAGCCACTGAAGCGCTGGAATCGAAGGTCAGTCGGGTCATCTTGGCTGAAACTCGCAAGTCGGAATTGGCATCGCTGAATCGCATCCAGGAAATGATCTACGAACCGGATGAAGACTCGGTCGATGTTTCGTCACGTGGAGATGAGCGTCAAGTACATGTACTGTCAGGCAGCGAGTCTTCAAAGTGGAAAACTTTCGAAAATTTCGTGGTTGATTACAGCTCACCAAAGTGCGATTATCGTAATATGGCAGTGATGACTCGGCGACAGACGAAAGCCAAGAAACGCGTCAGGTTTGCAGATGAACACTCGGAGGAGGTCTCAAAAGCTCAAGAACAGCATGAAGAACAACGAGAGACGTCCACCGAAGATTCATTCGGCGAAGATTTGCCAGACCACCCTCACAAGACTGTACCAGCGGTATTTCCCGATGCGGAAGATGTTGACCCGGTAGCGATACAGCGGGAACGACGCAGACGGATAATGGTGGCACAAGACGAGGAGCAGAAGTGGTTTAACATCAAGAAGGTGCTTCAGGGCCAAGCACAAGAGCTGAGTTACAAAGAAGCTCGAGATGCCTGGAAGTACGCTGACCGGCTCGTGTTATCAGAAGACGGCGTGCTTCACTATCTTGGACTGAATCGTCTGTACGACCACGGTTGGCAAGAGAAGACCAAGCTGCGGCTTGTGGTACCGACAACGATGATTCAAGAGGTCTTGCAGAACTGTCACGACTCGCTGGAAGGAGGACATCAAGGTGTGGTGAGAACGTTCCATCGCGTTAAGTCCGATTATTATTGGATCGGCTTGTACGCTGACGGGGAGAAGCATGTGAAGTCATGTCCAGATTGCAGCTCGAGTAAAAGCCGTCCACAGCTTCGTGGATACTCGCCTGGCAACGTACTAGCCGAACGACCTTTCCAGATCGTCTCGATGGATTTTGTGATCCCACTACCGAAATCTCGCAGGGGCAACACGGCGTTGCTCCTATTTCAGTGCTCGTTTACGGGATTCGTTATTGCCAAGGCTATGTCAGATACGACTGCACTGAGTGTTGCCCAAGTGCTCGAAGAATGTGTGTACCGACGATTCGGAGCCCCATCATTAATAAGGCATGACCGCGACCCACGCTTCATGAGCGAGGTTTTCCAAGCATTTGCAGAAATGATGCAGTCAAGATCACGAGCGACTTTGAGCTATCGGCCACAGGCTAATGGACAGCAGGAACGCTCGGTGAAGTCGGTGATGGGTTCCGTACGGGTGTACGCGGAAGACCTTTTACAGCAAGATTGGGACGAGATCGCAGAGAAGCTAGTATTTGCTATTAATACTTCTCAAGACACTACGAGGAAGGAAACGCCGCTCTACCTCGTTCATGATTGGGATGCGCAGTCGACGTTGCGGGCAATGTCGTCATCACTCAAACAAGGACTCGGCAAGCAGTCGGACGCACTGGCATGGCGGCGTGAGATCAATCGACAACATGAGATCGCCCTCACTATGGCCATAGATTACCAGGCTGTAGAAAGGAGCGAAGGGCAAAAAAGCATAATGATGCCCTGAGTCGACTGGAAAAAGCCGCTGTATCTCAACCAAGTGAAAATGAACGCTCGGTGGACCTTCCAGAAGCTTCGGAAGAGGTAGATGATCCTGCAAGAGCCCCACCGAGATCTCTTTTTGAGATTGGGAGCCGGGCGTAATTGTACATGGAACGCGTCAAACCAGGCTTGACAAAGAAATATGCTCACCGATGGCATGGACCTTTTCGGATCAAGCGCAAAGTGGAAGAGTTTGCGTACGAGCTGGAACTGCCTGACCGAAGTGGGTATCGCTTCTACCCAGTAGTGCATGTGTCGAGACTCAAGGCTGTCAACGAGTTCAACAGTCGACCGAACACTCGGTTGGTACTAGACGCGACTAATGAAACAAGACTCGACACAGATGAGGAACTATTGCCTGAGGACAGCTGGGAACCAGATCAAGTCGCCAGTGAATATGAAGTTGAAGTCATTCTCGACGACAGGACACCACTGTCGACGAGCACGGAGCGTGCTGTACGCGAGTTCAAAGTCAAGTGGGTTGGTTATGAAGATCCAACTTGGGAACCAGCATCCAACTTGTCATGTGGAGGTCTGCTGTACGACTATTTGCGAGCCAAGAAGAGCGAGAATCGGCTGCAGATGGCGCAAGTGGCGGACGAAGACTAGCGTGACTGGATCACGTATGAACTGTCCACAGGACGATGCAGCCTGTGGTAACAGACAAAAAACGTTACTGCAACAACAGATTGTAAATGCATTTGAAGAACAACATGAACATGATTACGCTGTGGAAGTGGATTAAGAATAAGAAAACATGAATGCCGGCCGAGGAGCGACCACTGAAAACGAAACCTCGCGGGACCCCTCAACAGTCAGCTGAGATGTTGGAGAACGTCGTGGAGCCTGCAACGAGGATTCAAAGTGACTCCAATTGCCGGGCAGCGGTAGCCAATAGTGCCAACGAAGTTGAGTCCTCACTTTCCTTCTCCTCTTCATCGGGGACCTGGACCTCGGCGGCTGGAGCCGCAGCAGAACCCTGCAAATCCTCGGCACCAGCTTCAACAGGAGCATCATCCAGAGCGGGACGTGGAGTAACCGGTGGCGAGTCAAACAACGAACGCCAGGTCGGAATAAATTCATTAGCATCCAGAGACGGATCAACAAGCAAGCTTCGGTACACATCCACGAAACGCGTACCACGGGGATTGAAGAGCTTCGGATTACACTGGCACGGAAAGTACGTGGTGTTGTACGGGTGCTGATGCGGCGCGTTCATCCGTCCAGTACGCCAGGGCTGACGTGAATCGAGAGCCGGAACTTCGGAAAGCCAGTCGGGTGTCCGAGGTGCGAACGGCAAGTTCTCGATTGGGTACCATGGCTTCGACGGCTCCAAAAGCAACTCAGGGCGAATGAACGGCTGGCCGGAGGTACCAGAGAAAACCGAGTCACGACTCCACGCCGTGTACTGTTCACGGTACTTGTTACGAAGACGATCGGCACGACGGTCGCGCTCACTGAAGAGCTTCTTCAACCGAGCTCTCAGTTCCTTCAAGCGCTCCTTGTCGTGACCAACTTTTTTGGCTTCTTCAACGAGACCTCGCTCAATGCCAGCCAACGGAAGCCAGTGGAGTCGCTCCCACAATGCGAACCCGAGGTCACCTTGCTTACCGCCGTCACCCCGAAGGTTCGCCCAGATCATCTTGAGACGGGTCTCAATCGGAGCACGCTTGGAGATGGGGACGCTTGGGTTGAAGTCAACAGTGTCGAAGAGACAAGCTTGAAGAGGATAAAGCTGCCGAAGTTGCTGGTACGGGTGATAAGGATGCGAATAATAAAAAAACGCTTGGAGACCCTCCAACGTGGTACGCACGGTCACCTCACCAGCTTGTTCGGGAAGGGTTAAGCTCAAGAGTCGCTCGAAACACTTCTTGGCGCCTGCGTCAGTAAACGCGATGTCCACGTACGGAAGAACCCACGGTGGCAAGGTGGACGAAGCCGGCACCGTAGGGCGACCACCAGACAACACTCGGTGAGGCAACGGCTCAACCGACGGTGCACCACCACGACGCGGCACCGAAGTGTAGGTGGCCGTAATCATGCGTCCAGGTCCAGCATCGAGAGTCCAAATAGGCGGACGAGGAGACACTGGAACAGGAGGAGAAGATGCTGGTGCTGGGGGACTTGCTGGTGGCGAAGGAGGCGGACCGGCAACGATGATTGGGGAAGTCATCATCGGCGAAGGATTTGGCCGAGGAGGAGTCGGGGGACGAGCTGGGCCAAGATTGCTCCAGTTCCTCTCGGAATCTTCAATATCTTCGTCATCGAGGGTGCTTGAATGATCGGTAGGTGGCGGAACATCATCGCCACCACTGGGAACATCAGGAAAATCATCCACCGAAGGTTCATTATCATCCACGTCATCTCCATGATCGTCATCAGCATTCCCATCGTCATCAATCTCCATCGAAAAGTCGAGCGAAGACACGCTTGGTACGACAGCCGTCGGAACAGTCGGAGCCGGTTTCGAAGACACGGAGGCTAGCGGAGCAGCTTTCAACAGGGGCAGACTCTGCTGTAGAAATCACTCCCGAGTCTTCAACTGTCTGGGACGTCGGAACAGACACCAAAGCAGACTTGCCTTGTGGGACAGTTTGGTCCGACTCTTCACCTTCGTCACTTGAGTCAAACATGAGCCGCATTTCCTCGGCCTCGCGCAGAGCCTCTTCAGCAGCACGTATGTCGGCTGGAGAATGTGAAATCGTTGAAGCTGGTGACTTGGCCACATCGTGTGGAGGGCTAAGGCGAGTCAGGAGAGACGGGAACATCGTCGTGATCCCCAGGGTTCACATCCTTACCCGAAGGCTCTGTAGCAGTTTCTTGAACCGAAGGGACGCTGCCTGGATCAGCAGTCCCCATGTCTACGCCACTCTGGTCGCTGCTGAGATCGACCACGGCGGGAGTCGAGGAAGACGCTGGTGTAGGAGGTGGCGACCATGAACTTGGAGAAGACGGTACAGACTTGGACCGAGTCTTCATATGACGTCGTGGCTACTTAGCAGGAGAATAAGGACGGGGTTTCTTGCGCTTCTTCTGGGCCGCCTTCTTCCACGCCTTCGGACCGAACAGCGATCTACGAGCCGACTTGGGAGTTGAAGTATCGGCAGGTGGCGCATCACCGAGACCGGCAGCTGCCATCGAAGCACTGGCCTTGTCCGTTGGGATTGGAGCCTTTTCTTCGTCAGAGTCGTCCGGCACGTCGTCTGAATCTTCGCCACCTGGTCTAAGACGCTTATGGGACTTCCCATGGTCCACTTGGTGAGCGGCTTTGGCCAAAGCTGCAGGAAGGGCTTGAGGATCGTCCGAAGACGCGGTGGCAGACTGAATGCACCGCAGAGCGACTAACGTCTCCTGATCCAAGTCCAGCGCGTCCAGGTCCAGCTCACCCGCAGTCAGACCTATCACGAAGGATTGTGAACGAACGTTAGTTGCTGAACACACGGTGGAAGGAGCGACATTAAGAGCGTACCTTCAACAGCCAGAGGAAGTACCTCGGGATCCATCCCGGCCAGACTCACGTGTGCACGGAGGGTACGATTCGCTTGGAGGAGGCGAGTGTTACGGTCTTGCTGGTTCTCAAGGACCTTGAGCGTGTCGTTATCAACGTACTTGCCCTGGGCAAGCTATACCGGAAGGAGGTGAAGCTTCCGAGTCTGCTCGGTATTTGCTTCAATAGAAGACTTGTACACCTCGCGTTCGCGAGCCAGCTTCTTTTGCAAAGTGCTGATGAAAAGTCCCGAGCTTGGACCTCGCAGTGCAGACGATTCAAGTCTTCTGCGTGTCGCTTCATAGTGGCTTGAACGGTGGCGAGCATGGCGTCGTTCTGGGCATTCACTCGACTCGCGGAGGATCTTGACATTGTGGTGAAGGGCTTCAATCTCAGCGTTGGCAGCCTTGAGGAACGCCTCCGCGCTCTCACGAGCCATGATTTCGGGTGCCACCGAACGTACGGCGGCAGCAGCCTCGGACTGAGCGAACCGCAACTGACGCTCTAAGTCGGCGACTCGTTCGGGTAATGCCGACAGCGCGTCAGGAACAGGCTGTACCGCAGCGAGGACATCATCGAAACCAACAGCAGTCTCGAGGCGACGCTGAGTGTGTATATCGCCGTGGAGAGGAGGCGCAACGCTGAGCTGCACTTGGTGACGAGCCATTGCAGTCAAGTACGGGGTTATCGGGGTCATCATGTGATCGACCGATGCCTCCGTACTTTCAGCCAGCATGGCGCGCAGCGAATCTTCGGTGAGTAGTGGTGGATCACCAGCTGGGGCAGAAGGAGCAGCAGGAGCCATCTCCGCGGATTCAGCGACGACGGGGAGTGCTGCAGGAGCTACCGCAGGGAGTGAAGAGTCCGGGGCAAGAAGCGCCAAAGGACCGGTTGATAACGCCGCTGTCGGAGGAAGTGTAGCAGACTGAGGGACGTTCGAACCCTCGGCCTTGCCCTCCTGAGAAACAAGTCGAGTAATGTGAGGTGATGAGCAAGGTGCCGATGATTCAAGAGAAGGATGAGCTGACGTACCTCCAGCTGTTCACGTTCGCGACGTCTACGAGGATTGAGACGCTGAAAAGCGTCGGACACGGCTCGATTCAGACGCTTGGACATACGGTGGCGAGATGGTGAATTGAAGAATGAAGAAATGTCACAACGGGCACCAGTACCGTGGCTTCCATTGCGACAGGGGCAGTTGTGGTGTAGTGATTTCTCCGTAGTTGCGGATTATCACCCGTCGACAAAGACGTGACACCGCCCAAGATGTTCAAGCGACGAACCCTCGGTCAGGTGATGTACGGAGACGCCAAGGTGCCAGCGACTCGACGGCGTCACTCCCGAGCTTTCAACGAAGCATTGGATACGGCCATATGTCACTGAATCCAGGCTGTCCTTATTATTAATAATGGACTGGCCGGATTCGCATTCAGCGGACCATCTACGGTACGAACCCTCAGTGGCTGTTGGGATGAGTTCGCGGAAGACTCAGCGACCATTACAAGACACGTTCACCGTCTGGGACAGAGCGTGGACCGTTAAAGATGCTCATGCGACGGTGCAGACGACGCTTGGCATGCAAGAAGATCCATAACGGATCATTGTTCACGTGATATTTGTATACTTGATTAGGACTTCTTATTAGGAATAGACCCGAGAGGGTAAGCTTAAATACAGAACAGAATTTCTACTCAAGCACACAGCGACGTCCGGCTTCAAGGTAAGCGTCTGGTCAAGCTTGTTTGAGTGTGTTATGCCTGTCGGTGAACTCGAAGCTCTGTAGCGAGGGTTCACCCGGCAAGGCCAAGAGACTTGTGTATTGGCCGATTATTATCGGGAGGTTTTACGTGACGGCTTATTGTTGCCTATTTGCACGACTGGAAGTGCTTTAATTGCCTCCCTTTTATTCTTCCAACCGAGTGTTGAACACTCGGTGATCTCGTAAAAGGCTTACCCGTGCCTGGTACCCTTTCGCTGTTGGGACCACGAGGATTCAAAACACCTGCTAGTTTTGCTCGTGCTAGTAGCGTGGTCTTATTTTACTGGTTGGCCTATATAAGTAGTTTACAAGGTCCAGTTTGTCCCGGTGCAAGGGCAGAACTGGGGTCTTCAGGTCCGCCCGAACGATCGTTTACTATCCTAGTAGACGTATTGTTGTGGGAACATCCTAACTACGTTTGTAGCTAGAGTTCACGTGGGATTTCCAACACCACAACACATATATCTTGTCCTCCAAAGAAAACTAAAATCAAAAACCGAAAAATCGAAGCCCTGACTGGTTGGATTTTAATATAAATCGTGTCCTCCAAAGAAGAATTAAATTAAAAACCGAAAAATCCAAATCGATTCTGATCAAATTAGATGCCATAATATTATTAGCACCTCTAATTTGATCAGAATCGATTTAGTACTATCAATAGTACTACTATCTTACTTCCGATTGCGCTCTCGAGCGCCGTGTCATATTGCTGTCATTCGACAATTCTCCATGGCTGAAAGTTTCACCGTTCAAGACCACTTCGTGGAGCTGGGATACACCATCGATGATTCCACCAAGGGCCCGATATCCCACCAATGCCGCGGGTGCGGAAAAAAGTATCGCCTGATCGACATTTTTCGTAAGAAAAAAAACAAGCCTCAGCAAGTCGAGGGCGAGGAAGCACTACAAGGTGTGCAAGGGCAAGAAAACGTCGAAGGTCAAGGAACCCTCTAAGTCTAAGAACCCGCGTTTCCAGGACCATACATTTTCTTCGAAAGCGAAGTGTGTGACGAATTAATGAGGGTAGCCTAGTTTTATTAAAAACGATAATAAAACAACTACATCCTTGACAACACCCGATGGCAGCCGTTGCCAAGCCATAAGGGTTTAGGGTTCAAGGTTAAGTATAGAGGTTTCTGAAAAAAAAAACTAGCCTAACAAGTACACCTGAAATTCAGCACACATATGTCAAAAGATATAAATATTCTGCTCACAAAGTTTTAATCCAACGGGCACCGGCAAGTATACAAAAACTAAGAAATACCGATACAGCAAAAACAAGCATATAAACATATGATTTTCTTAACGGATATGAAATCAGCGGTGTCGGTTTAGGGGGGCTATGTCACGTTCCTAGGCCTAAAAAAGGGGCAGAACAGTCTTAAACTGAGCAATGTATTGAACTCATTTTAAGTACGAATTTTTCTTCATCTTAGATACAATTTTTCCTATATTTTAAGTACAATTTTTCCTATATTTTAAGTACAATTTTATCTTTATTCAAAGCACGAATGGTCTTATCTTAAGTACGATTTTTTCATATAAGTACGAATAATATTTATCCTAAGTACGAATTTAACTTCATCTTAAGTACAAATTTTTTTTTTACAACTATTTTTAATTATCCTAAAAACAATTTTCTTCAGATTAAGCACGATTGGTCTTTATTTAAAGTACAAAAAAATTATATCTTAAGTACGAAGTTTTCTTTATCTTAATTTTTTTTTTTTTTTTATCTTAAGTATCTTTTTTTTCATTTTAAGTACGAAAGTGTTTTATTCTTAAGTTTAAATGTTTCTTCATTTAAAGTACGAATTAAAGTTCCAGTGGTATTAAAACATGATATTTATTAATACGTTCACAGCTTTGATTTTTCGGGTTTTGTTTTTACTTTTTTTTACAGGACATGATTTAACAGTATATATCTTGTCCTCCAAAGAAAACTAAAATCAAAAACCGAAAAATCGAAGCCCTGACTGGTTGGATTTTAATATAAATCGTGTCCTCCAAAGAAGAATTTAATCAAAAACCGAAAAATCCAAATCGATTCTGATCAAATTAGATGCCATAATATTATTAGCACCTCTAATTTGATCAGAATCGATTTAGTACTATCAATAGTACTACTATCTTACTTCCGATTGCGCTCTCGAGCGCCGTGTCATATTGCTGTCATTCGACAATTCTCCATGGCCGAAAGTTTCACCGTTCAAGACCACTTCGTGGAGCTGGGATACACCATCGATGATTCCACCAAGGGCCCGATATCCCACCAATGCCGCGGGTGCGGAAAAAAGTATCGCCTGATCGACATTTTTCGTAAGAAAAAAAAACAAGCCTCAGCAAGTCGAGGGCGAGGAAGCTCTACAAGGTGTGCAAGGGCAAGAAAACGTCGAAGGTCAAGGAGCCCTTTAAGTCCAAGAACCCGCGTTTCCAGGACCATACATTTTCTTCGAAAGCGAAGTGTGTGACGAATTAATGAGGGTAGCCTAGTTTTATTAAAAACGATAATAAAACAACTACATCCTTGACAACACCCGATGGCAGCCGTTGCCAAGCCATAAGGGTTTAGGGTTTAGGGTTTAGAATAGAGGTTCCTGAAAAAAAAACTAGCCTAACAAATGCACCTGAAATTTCGCACACATATGTCAAAAGATATAAATATTCTGCTCACAAAGTTTTAATCCAACGGGCACCGGCAAGTATACAAAAACTAAGAAATACCGATACAGCAAAAACAAGCATATTAACATATAATTTTCTCAACGGATATGAAATCAGCGGTGTCGGTTTAGGGGGGCTATGTCACGGTCCTAGGCCTAAAAAAGGGGCAGAACAGTCTTAAACTGAGCAATGTATTAAACTCATTTTAAGTACGAATTTTTCTTCATCTTAGATACAATTTTTCCTATATTTTAAGTACAATTTTATTTTGATTCAAATCACGAATCGTCTTATCTTAAGTACGATTTTTCATATAAGTTCGAATATTATTTTTCCTAAGTACGAATTTATCTTCATCTTAAGTACGAATTTTCTTTTAGA
>NW_003303704.1:59121-107731 GCF_000142945.1 Phytophthora infestans T30-4 | reverse complement strand
AACTACTACGAATTAGCCCGGTTTTAACCACCAAAATCCATACTCAAAATCGGCGGCTTTTATCACATATCTAAATGTCCATATCTGGTTTTATCAAACTCGAGCACCCTTATGGGGATTTGATTACTAGCCCCTCCATTTTCTGCCGCTATAATAGCACAAGTCACTGGGCCCTAGCCATCAAAAAGGTGAATGGCCCGCGTACATGTACCCATAACGTTAAAAGTGTTGATTTTGGTATGATAGCAGACATATCACAAATTCGACATATATTTCAACACATTTCACTTTCAAATTTGTGTCTGTGATTGCATTTGTGTAGGTTTTGGAAGAGTTCCATTGGACATGATTTAATAATATATGTGGTGTAGTGATTTCTCCGTAGTTGCGGATTATCACCCGTCGACAAAGACGTGACACCGCCCAAGATGTTCAAGCGACGAATTCTCGGTCAGGTGATGTACGGAGACGCCAAGGTGCCAGCGACTCGACGGCGTCACTCCCGAGCTTTCAACGAAGCATTGGATACGGCCATATGTCACTGAATCCAGGCTGTCCTTATTATTAATAATGGACTGGCCGGATTCGCATTCAGCGGACCATCTACGGTACGAACCCTCAGTGGCTGTTGGGATGAGTTCGCGGAAGACTCAGCGACCATTACAAGACACGTTCACCGTCTGGGACAGGGCGCGGACCGTTAAAGATGCTCATGCGACGGTGCAGACGACGCTTGGCATGCAAGAAGATCCATAACGGATCATTGTTCACGTGATATTTGTATACTTGATTAGGACTTCTTATTAGGAATAGACCCGAAAGGGTAAGCTTAAATACAGAACAGAATTTCTACTCAAGCACACAGCGACGTCCGGCTTCAAGGTAAGCGTCTGGTCAAGCTTGTTTGAGTGTGTTATGCCTGTCGGTGAACTCGAAGCTCTGTAGCGAGGGTTCACCCGGCAAGGCCAAGAGACTTGTGTATTGGCCGATTATTATCGGGAGGTTTTACGTGACGGCTTATTGTTGCCTATTTGCACGACTGGGAGTGCTTTAATTGCCTCCCTTTTATTCTTCCAACCGAGTGTTGAACACTCGGTGATCTCGTAAAAGGCTTACCCGTGCCTGGTACCCTTTCGCTGTTGGGACCACGAGGATTCAAAACACCTGCTAGTTTTGCTCGTGCTAGTAGCGTGTTCTTATTTTTACTGGTTGGCCTATATAAGTAGTTTACAAGGTCCAGTTTGTCCCGGTGCAAGGGCAGAACTGGGGTCTTCAGGTCCGCCCGAACGATCGTTTACTATCCTAGTAGACGTATTGTTGTGGGAACATCCTAACTACGTTTGTAGCTAGAGTTCACGTGGGATTTCCAACACCACAACTGGTGCCGCGACCCGGGATCAGATTGTGACCATTGTGAACTGTTTGTATGGCCTTCCAGTTTACGAGCAACCAAGAGAAGAAGAACAAGAAAAAGACAAGAAACATGGCGAAAGGACAACCGACGGTACCAGTTACGCCTGCCAAGTCTGGCGGGGCTCGCAACGAGAGTTCAAGCCCGGCTGCGCGCTTTGCAGCCGCCACCGAGCTTTCAGTGAGCTTCGACGACGAAGCGGACAGCGGTCCTGACGCCCACGATTATGAAGATTACGAAGACAAGACGCCGGCCCCAGAGCCAGGCGCAGCGACGCCGGAGACGACCACGCTATCATCGGGGCTGAGCGGGGCGACCAGGTCCCTTTCGAGGAACCTCGCCGACGAGCTCGATGATGTTGCGGGACCGGAACCCGCCTATGAAGATTATGACGATGGGACCGAGGGTTCTAAACCTTCGGTGGCGAGTGCAAAGCATTCAGCCCTGCTGAAGGCACCTCGCCCACCCATCAACGGTGATACACCAGCCGCCAAGCGCGTTTTCGACCGCGTACAAGCACTGATGCAGATCGATGAGTGGATGCAGCTGTTCAAGCCCATCCCCAAGAAAAAAGCCGACTGGCCTGCGCTTGCGCAGGAACTTCAATACCCAGTCAACTCGGTTTCGACTAGCCAAGTTGCCGAGGATTCAGTTTCGCTACTGTTGTCGCTGGGCTTCGAGAACGAGACGTACCCATCAACGATGTCGCTCCAAGATTGGAGTCCACATGAAGCCGGAGCTGCTCTCCAGAAATGAAAGAAGAATCTTCGGAAGGCGTTTGGCGCTGTTGGCATTAACGCTGGAAAGCAGCCGGTGAGTCGACAGATGATTCAAGATGAAGATCCGGCCATGATTCCACTGCCACCGACACCCCAACGACTCGTTCGTACTCCTCCGACCAAGCGTGGAGCTGAGCGTGGTGCCTTTGGCACTACTGAAGCTTCACCGTACTTTCAAGGCTCGCACATGGTTACGCCACGTTTGGAGAGCCGTATGCAACGTATTTACGCTGGTGACGAGGGTTCGTTCGGTCGTCGAGGCGGTGCGCGAGCTCCCAAAGGTGGTGCCAGACGTCGTCAAGTCGATAGCGATGGTTCGTCCAGTGATGATGACATTTTGGTGCGAACATTCGACGAGGAAGATCCTCAACTCGAGTTGATGCGTCAGATGAATGAGCTAGCGACGCTGGACAACGTGGACCCGACACCGAGGATTGAAATGGCTTCGCACCGACCGCTGGATCGCATCACGCCGTTCTCAGGCTCTCGCAACGAGAGCGAGAACTGTATGCAGTGGATCCGTGGGTTCGTCTATGAAATGACTGGAACCCACACAGATGCCGATAAATGGTGCATTCCATTTGAGCTAAGTCTCCGGGACGGAGCCATTCATTGGTTCCGTCAACTTCCGAAGAAGACGAAGCGCAAGTGGAAGCTGCTGAGCGATGCGTTCATCCGCTACTACTGCTCGCAGTTCACTCAGACGGCACTGTCGCGTTACTACTCCGCCAAGCGAGAACGTAATGAACATCTGTGCGACTATAAACAGGCTGAATGGCTACGCTCGGACCGCCCGTCTACACTTTGAGAAGAGTGGTCGCGACGCGAAAGAACACGTACAGCAGTTCCTGGCAACATGCGATGATGACAAGCTGGCGGAGAGTCTCTACCACGCTCGAGTCGCCGACATTCACGAGCTCGAAGAGATCATCGAAGATGTTCTCAAGGGCAAGGAGAGGATGGTCAAGTGTGACAGTGAGTACCGATACTCCAAGAGTCGTGACGCGCGACGTGACGATGGATACGCCCGCAACAACCGGCGTGATGACCGTCGCCGCGATGACAACCGAAACAAACCAAGAGTGACGCTCATTGAAGCCACGGTGGATGACCTACTAGCTGAATTAGAAGGTCGTGAAGCTGCTAAGGGAGGCACCGAGTATTCAAACGAAGATCCGAACGCTTACAACGATGTCCAAGACGAGTACAACAACTTTCAGCCCGATAATACGGATGGTGATTTCTCATTGAATGAAAACGACCGATACCTCGCCGCTGCTAACGAAAATGAGGACCGTGCAGCTGCTGAAGGCACCTACGCACGTTCAGACAACCGTCAACCGCGTGGAAACGCGCCTGATCGTGAGAATGGCTTCAATCAAGATCGCCGAAGCGGTGACCGTGGGTTCAATCAGGACCAACGCGGTCGACGTGACTTCAACCGCGACAACCGACGCCCACAGTACGGACCATGCGCGGTGTGCGGTGGCATGAGTCACTCCGCCCACTACTGTAACAAGCGATGCAAGTTCTGGAAACAACTCCACGATGCTGGACAATGCGAACTTTTCCGCAACTTCCAAGACCTTGCCAAATTCGTGCGAACTAAAGGCACGAAGGAGGAACTCCCGCCAGAGCTCAAGGCCGTCGTTCAAGAACGTCATTTAAACTAGGCAGCCCGTTAACTACAACTGGGTTGGTCCCTATCGGGCTGCCACAGTTAACCGAGCCTTCATCTTTGCTTTCATGGGGCAGAGTGAATGGCCTGATAATTACGTAACAAGTGTGAACGCGACGGAAAATGAAAAGGAGAGGAGTAGAATCCTCGGTGGAGGTGTTGGAGAGTGGAGTGTGCTGATGCTGAGGAGGGCACCAGCGAGGGTTCGTTCGGCTTGGTTTCAAGTGCAGCGCGAGACGAGCCCAAGGGTCACTCCAAGATGATGAAGTTGAACCCTGGCGAGAGACAGGGGTGGTGGTCGGCCAAGAAATTCGACCGACGGATCAGAATGAGAGCTCTGGTGCAAGGCGCTGTGAATTACCAGCGAACGAGGATCCTCCTCGACACAGGAGCGAACGTTAGTGTGATCACTGACGCCTTTGCCAAGAAGTTGCGACTCCGAGATGTACCCGATCACGGACGCCGCATTGACATTCAAGGTATTAACGAAGGCAAGGTGTCTACGACGCGGCGAGCGTGCGGCAAGATTACGCTTGGATGGGAGATGGTGTACGAGTTCGAGATGTGGGTAATGGCGCATAGTGCAGGCGTCGACGTGGTACTCGGGACCGACTTTATGATCCCAGCTGGGATCCGGTTGGACCTGTTTCACGGCGCGGCGCAATTACCGCACGAAGCTCAAATCCCGCTGATTAAGACCAAGAACATGATCGACAGCGAAGAATACGGCTCCCATGTTAACGCCGGGCCACCCGAGCGTTTGGACATACAAGCGCACACGTGGCGAGAATATCGACTAGCGAAGCGTCAAGTCGGGCTGGAAGAACACGTACTGTGGGTTCGTCGAACGAACAAGCTAATCCCGTCAGTGACGAGGTTTCGACGTGGACGACCTCAGAGCATTCGATTGACCAACGTGTCTGATCGAACTGTGTACCTACCAGCACACGACTCGATCGCGATGTAGATTCCAGATGGGGATTTGCCACGAGGTGACGGCTATGTGCGTCTGGAGTCCAAGAAGTACCAAGACTGGCAAGTGTTGGCCTACGAAGGTTGTAGAGACCGCGAGCTCTTTCAGCGTGAATGTGAAATCTACGAACAATGGCTTGCAACTCAGCCTTCGGCAGTTGATCGACCGAGCTATACAGAACCCAGTGGGGTGCTGGCACGACCTCTAGAAGACACGCTAGTGGACTCTAGTGATCGGCTGACGTGTGCAGAACGCTGGGCACTGATCCTGGAAGAACGTGAACGAGTGGAAGCCTGTCTGGCGTCTGGGGTGACAGCCGGAGATTCGGCCGACGGTCAGCCTTCCGAAGAACCTTTGGACACGTACACGACAACCCATGGCGGAAGCAATAACGCGAGCGAAGCCTCGGTAGTGCGTACACACGAGCTACTGAGGCCGGTAAACGTGGTACATACGCCAACGAGTGTTAGTGTCCAGTCAGGGGTGACCACGGAAGCGACAAGTAACAGCACTGGATTAGATGGAGTCACCTGTTTTGACGAAGCTGTCCCGGCCTTGTGTGTCACCAAATCTGCGAACGAGACGTCGGTGGTTGATCCTGAGGATGCAGGCATCGCGCTGAAGATGTTGAGTACGGCACCGGGTATTCATTGCAAGATTGGTGCGAATGCCGAACTGTCGAGACAGCGGCAGAACGAGGAGCTGAACAAAAGTCACCAACCCAATATGTCGGTGGCCCGCGCATTCAATATTGCGAACGACGACTCGGCAGATGGCCCAGAGATGGGAAACCAGGATGGGAAGGAGATGGACCAAGTACCGACTGTTGAAATCAAAGCGGATGCCAATGTTGAGTCAAGGGAAGAATCCGTAGCGACGCTGGACGGAACATACATCTCGGTTGCTCGAGTGTTAACGACCGAAGGAAATGAAGCAACGGAGGATACGAGAAATGATTTCTACGAACACCCAGCTAACAACATTGGCTTGGACGACTACGCGAAGGAGCTGGCATTTCTGCCGGATCTGACCGAAGAGATCAACACGACAATTGACTACACTGCGCCTAATGTTGCTGATCCTGAGCTGTCGACTGAACGCCGAGAACGTCTGGTCGCGACGCTAAAGAACCACGAGCACATCCTGATTGCTAGTGGTAACGCACTGCCGCCGCCAGCCTACGGTGCGGTATGCGATATCGACACACAAGGGCACGCCCCAATTAAACAGCGTGCCCGGCGCGTGCCGCTACGATTTCTCGGCAAGCTGTACGAGCTGCTGCGCGCTTTATTGCGTGCAAGACTGATCGTCTTTTCAGACAGTCCATGGGCATCGCCGATCGTGATTGTGATGAAAAAGAACGGGCTGGACATCCGGCTCTGCATTGATTACAAGATGGTGAATGCTATCACCGCGATCATGGAGTATGCAATGCCGCTAGTCGACGACCTGTTAACAGATCTCGAGCGCTACCTATGGTTCTGCTCGCTGAATGCAGCAAGCGGCTTCTGGGCGGTCATGATGACCTTGCTAGCGCGTAAAGTATCGGCGTCCGTCTGCGCACTCGGACATTTCGAGTGGTTACGCATGCCCTTCGGGCTAAAGAACGCGCCGATGATCTACCAGCGTATGATTGACAACGCACTCTGGGGGTTCGTTCAATCTAAAGGAGGTTGGTTTGAATACTCGAAGAAGATGCGTTTAGCTGAAGAACAGGCCAAGGAACGTCGTGGGCCAAGCGCCGAGGGTTCGTTTTAAACGAAGTTCGCGGCAGACCGCGAAGCACCGGTAGAGACCGACCCTGTACTACAACTCGTCAACAGCCCCGTCGCTGACATGTTTACGAACGGGGAACCAGACGAATCATCGCTGGTACCTGTATTTGGTCGACGGTCGTTTGTGGATGACATTTGCTTCGGTGGCGAGGATTTCGACAGCTGCCTGGCGACGCCGGACCGATTGCTAGCAAGATTTGCACAGTGTCGGATCAGCATTAGCTTCACCAAGAGCATCTTTTGCCAACCCAAGGTGGACTTTCTGTCGCATAAAATTTCGCCAGAAGGCATCAAGGCTGACCCCAAAAAGCTTGCAGCCACCACCGAGCTTTCGTTTCCAACGAGCAAGAAGGGCATGCAGTCGTTTCTTGGAGCAGTTAATTACTACAGCCGCTTCATTCAAGACTTCGCGGTCTACGGTGCGGCGCTGTACCAGCTCAAGGATGAAGACTTTGTCGTTGAAGGTGGCCTTTATGTGGCATGTCGTTCCTTCGAAAAATTGAAGACAAGTGTTTCACATTCACCCATCCCCAGGCACTTCGATCGGTCGAAAGAAGTTCACGTCATGCTCTTTGCGAATGAATGGGCGCTGAGCACTACGCTAATGCAGGAACATGAAGGCAAGTTACACCCCGTACGGCTCCTCGGTCGGGTGCTCAAGGAGGCCGAAATGAACTACCATCCTGCTGAGAAGGAAGTTTTGGGCGTTACTTCTGCTGTTGAAAGATCTGTTAACGTTCCAGCTGGCAGGAAAAGACGCTACATGTCTATACACGATTCTCGACGTTAGAGTGGGTGCATAAGTCGAAGTCACTCTTCGGACGCGCGGTTCCAGTTCGCAGTGCTGCTATCGCAGTGGCACCTGAAGGTGCAGCGCGTGAAGGAGAAGGATGTCGCTTTCGCGCAGCTACTGCAATCAAGCATCACGATCTTCGTTGACCTGGAAGACTCGCTCGCGCCGGTGGCACCTCCAAACAAGGGTTCCCCGACTATTCGAATGGACCCCGCGTTGCTGTACGCCAAGCTTTCCCGTAATTACAGCGGATTCGTCATGTCTTTTGACGGATCAGCGAAGACGGAGAAGTACGGTGGCTACGGGAGTTGTTCATGGGTGCTGTGGAGCCTTCCCGAGTGGAAGGTAGTGATTGCTGCAAACGCTTACCTCTCGGCCACCACGGTGAATGAGGCAGAGTACACAGGGATGATTAACGGTGTCAAGGCTGCTATTGCGCACGGTGCCGAGGATTTAGTCATCGTTGGTGACTCAAGGCTCGCGATTCAACAATCACTAGGGGTGATCGCATGCAGGAAGGAAACTTTGCTAGCGCTGCTGAATACTCACAAGGAACTCACGGCCAAGCTTCGATCAGTTAAATATCTCCACGTTGTACGAGAATACAACGCTGCCGCGGATTCGTTAGCCACTGAAGCGCTGGAATCGAAGGTCAGTCGGGTCATCTTGGCTGAAACTCGCAAGTCGGAATTGGCATCGCTGAATCGCATTCAGGAATTGATCTACGAACCGGATGAAGACTCGGTAGATGTTTCGTCACGTGGAGCAGAGCGTCAAGTACATGTACGGTCAGGCAGCGAGTCTTCAAAGTGGAAAACTTTCGAAAATTTCGTGGTTGATTACAGCTCACCAAAGTGCGATTATCTTAATATGGCAGTGATGACTCGGCGACAGACGAAAGCCAAGAAACGCGTCAGGTTTGCAGATGAACACTCGGAGGAGGTCTCAAAAGCTCAAGAACAGCATGAAGAACAACGAGAGACGTCCACCGAAGATTCATTCGGCGAAGATTTGCCAGACCACCCTCACAAGACTGTACCAGCGGCATTTCCCGATGCGGAAGATGTTGACCCGGTAGCGATACAGCGGGAACGACGCAGACGGATAATGGTGGCACAAGACGAGGAGCAGAAGTGGTTTAGCATCAAGAAGGTGCTTCAGGGCCAAGCACAAGAGCTTACTTACAAAGAAGCTCGAGATGCCTGGAAGTACGCTGACCGGTTCGTGCTATCAGAAGACGGCGTGCTTCACTATCTTGGACTGAATCGTCTGTACGACCACGGTTGGCAAGAGGAGACCAAGCTGCGGCTTGTGGTACCGACAACGATGATTCAAGAGGTCTTGCAGAACTGTCACGACTCGCTGGAAGGAGGACATCAAGGTGTGGTGAGAACGTTCCATCGCGTTAAGTCCGATTATTATTGGATCGGCTTGTACGCTGACGGGGAGAAGCATGTGAAGTCATGTCCAGATTGCAGCTCGAGTAAAAGCCGTCCACAGTTTCGTGGATACTCGCCTGGCAACGTACTAGCCGAACGACCTTTCCAGATCGTCTCGATGGATTTTGTGATCCCACTACCGAAATCTCGCAGGGGAAACACGGCGTTGCTCCTATTTCAGTGCTCGTTTACGGGATTCGTTATTGCCAAGGCTATGTCAGATACGACTGCACTGAGTGTTGCCCAAGTGCTCGAAGAATGTGTGTACCGACGATTCGGAGCCCCATCATTAATAAGGCATGACCGCGACCCACGCTTCATGAGCGAGGTTTTCCAAGCATTTGCAGAAATGATGCAGTCAAGATCACGAGCGACTTTGAGCTATCGGCCACAGGCTAATGGACAGCAGGAACGCTCGGTGAAGTCGGTGATGGGTTCCGTACGGGTGTACGCGGAAGACCTTTTACAGCAAGATTGGGACGAGATCGCAGAGAAGCTAGTATTTGCTATTAATACTTCTCAAGACACTACGAGGAAGGAAACGCCGCTCTACCTCGTTCATGATTGGGATGCGCAGTCGACGTTGCGGGCAATGTCGTCATCACTCAAACAAGGACTCGGCAAGCAGTCGGACGCACTGGCATGGCGGCGTGAGATCAATCGACAACATGAGATCGCCCTCACTATGGCCATAGATTACCAGGCTGTAGAAAGGAGCGAAGGGCAAAAAAGCATAATGATGCCCTGAGTCGACTGGAAAAAGCCGCTGTATCTCAACCAAGTGAAAATGAACGCTCGGTGGACCTTCCAGAAGCTTCGGAAGAGGTAGATGATCCTGCAAGAGCCCCAGTGAGATCTCTTTTTGAGATTGGGAGCCGGGCGTAATCGTACATGGAACGTGTCAAACCAGGCTTGACAAAGAAATTAGCTCACCGATGGCATGGACCTTTTCGGATCAAGCGCAAAGTGGAAGAGTTTGCGTTCGAGCTGGAACTGCCTGACCGAAGTGGGTATCGCTTCTACCCAGTAGTGCATGTGTCGAGACTCAAGGCTGTCAACGAGTTCAACAGTCGACCGAACACTCGGTTGGTACTAGACGCGACTAATGAAACAAGACTCGACTTCGATGAGGAACTATTGCCTGAGGACAGCTGGGAACCAGATCAAGTCGCCGGTGAATATGAATTTGAAGCCATTCTCGACGACAGGACACCACTGTCGACGAGCACGGAGCGTGCTGTACGCGAGTTCAAAGTCAAGTGGGTTGGTTATGAAGATCTAACTTGGGAACCAGCATCCAACTTGTCATGTGGAGGTCTGCTGTACGACTATTTGCGAGCCAAGAAGAGCGAGAATCGGCTGCAGATGGCGTAAGTGGCGGACGAAGACTAGCGTGACTGGATCACGTATGAACTGTCCACAGGGCGATGCAGCCTGTGGTAACAGACAAAAAACGTTACTGCAACAACAGATTGTAAATGCATTTGAAGAACAACATGAACATGATTACGCTGTGGAAGTGGATTAAGAATAAGAAAACATGAATGCCGGCCGAGGAGCGACCACTGAAAACGAAACCTCGCGGGACCCCTCAACAGTCAGCTGAGATGTTGGAGAACGTCGTGGAACCTGCAACGAGGATTCAAAGTGACTCCAATTGCCGGGCAGCGGTAGCCAATAGTGCCAACGAAGTTGAGTCCTCACTTTCCTTCTCCTCTTCATCGGGGACCTGGACCTCGGCGGCTGGAGCCGCAGCAGAACCCTGCAAATCCTCGGCACCAGCTTCAACAGGAGCATCATCCAGAGCGGGACGTGGAGTAACCGGTGGCGAGTCAAACAACGAACGCCAGGTCGGAATAAATTCATTAGCATCGAGAGACGGATCAACAAGCAAGCTTCGGTACACATCCACGAAACGCGTACCACGGGGATTGAAGAGCTTCGGATTACACTGGCACGGAAAGTACGTGGTGTTGTACGGGTGCTGATGCGGCGCGTTCATCCGTCCAGTACGCCAGGGCTGACGTGAATCGAGAGCCGGAACTTCGGAAAGCCAGTCGGGTGTCCGAGGTGCGAACGGCAAGTTCTCGATTGGGTACCATGGCTTCGACGGCTCCAAAAGCAACTCAGGGCGAATGAACGGCTGGCCGGAGGTACCAGAGAAAACCGAGTCACGACTCCACGCCGTGTACCGTTCACGGTACTTGTTACGAAGACGATCGGCACGACGGTCGCGCTCACTGAAGAGCTTCTTCAACCGAGCTCTCAGTTCCTTCAAGCGCTCCTTGTCGTGACCAACTTTTTTGGCTTCTTCAACGAGACCTCGCTCAATGCCAGCCAACGGAAGCCAGTGGAGTCGCTCCCACAATGCGAACCCGAGGTCACCTTGCTTACCGCCGTCACCCCGAAGGTTCGCCCAGATCATCTTGAGACGGGTCTCAATCGGAGCACGCTTGGAGATGGGGACGCTTGGGTTGAAGTCAACAGTGTCGAAGAGACAAGCTTGAAGAGGATAAAGCTGCCGAAGTTGCTGGTACGGGTGATAAGGATGCGAATAATAAAAAAACGCTTGGAGACCCTCCAACGTGGTACGCACGGTCACCTCACCAGCTTGTTCGGGAAGGGTTAAGCTCAAGAGTCGCTCGAAACACTTCTTGGCGCCTGCGTCAGTAAACTCCATGCCAACGTACGGAAGAACCCACGGTGGCAAGGTGGACGAAGCCGGCACCGTAGGGCGGCCACCAGACAACACTCGGTGAGGCAACGGCTCAACCGACGGTGCACCACCACGACGCGGCACCGAAGTGTAGGTGGCCGTAATCATGCGTCCAGGTCCAGCATCGAGAGTCCAAATAGGCGGACGAGGAGACACTGGAACAGGAGGAGAAGATGCCGGTGCTGGGGGACTTGCTGGTGGCGAAGGAGGCGGACCGGCAACGATGATTGGGGAAGTCATCATCGGCGAAGGATTTGGCCGAGGAGGAGTCGGGGGACGAGCTGGGCCAAGATTGCTCCAGTTCCTCTCGGAATCTTCAATATCTTCGTCATCGAGGGTGCTTGAATGATCGGTAGGTGGCGGAACATCATCGCCACCACTGGGAACATCAGGAAAATCATCCACCGAAGGCTCATTATCATCCACGTCATCTCCATGATCGTCATCAGCATTCCCATCGTCATCAATCTCCATCGAAAAGTCGAGCGAAGACACGCTTGGTACGACAGCCGTCGGAACAGTCGGAGCCGGTTTCGAAGACACGGAGGCTAGCGGAGCAGCTTCAACAGGGGCAGACTCTGCTGTAGAAATCACTCCCGAGTCTTCAACTGTCTGGGACGTCGGAACAGACACCAAAGCAGACTTGCCTTGTGGGACAGTTTGGTCCGACTCTTCACCTTCGTCACTTGAGTCAAACATGAGCCGCATTTCCTCGGCCTCGCGCAGAGCCTCTTCAGCAGCACGTATGTCGGCTGGAGAAGGTGAAATCGTTGAAGCTGGTGACTTGGCCACATCGTGTGGAGGGCTAAGGCGAGTCAGGAGAGACGGGAACATCGTCGTGATCCCCAGGGTTCACATCCTTACCCGAAGGCTCTGTAGCAGTTTCTTGAACCGAAGGGACGCTGCCTGGATCAGCAGTCCCCATGTCTACGCCACTCTGGTCGCTGCTGAGGTCGACCACGGCGGGAGTCGAGGAAGACGCTGGTGTAGGAGGTGGCGACCATGAACTTGGAGAAGACGGTACAGACTTGGACCGAGTCTTCATATGACGTCGTGGCAACTTAGCAGGAGAATGAGGACGGGGTTTCTTGCGCTTCTTCTGGGCCGCCTTCTTCCACGCCTTCGGACCGAACAGCGATCTACGAGCCGACTTGGGAGTTGAAGTATCGGCAGGTGG
This sequence comes from Phytophthora infestans T30-4, assembly GCF_000142945.1. Taxonomy (NCBI): domain Eukaryota; phylum Oomycota; class Peronosporomycetes; order Peronosporales; family Peronosporaceae; genus Phytophthora; species Phytophthora infestans. Next base: position 94,990 of record NW_003303704.1, on the reverse strand, counting down.
CGCATCACCGAGACCGGCAGCTGCCATCGAAGCACTGGCCTTGTCCGTTGGGATTGGAGCCTTTTCTTCGTCAGCGTCGTCCGGCTCGTCGTCTGAATCTTCGCCACCTGGTCTAAGACGCTTATGGGACTTCCCATGGTCCACTTGGTGAGCGGCTTTGGTCAAAGCTGCAGGAAGGGCTTGAGGATCGTCCGAAGACGCGGTGGCAGACTGAATGCGCCGCAGAGCGACTAACGACTCCTGATCCAAGTCCAGCGCGTCCAGGTCCAGCTCACCCGCAGTCAGACCTATCACGAAGGATTGTGAACGAACGTTAGTTGCTGAACACACGGTGGAAGGAGCGACATTAAGAGCGTACCTTCAACAGCCAGAGGAAGTACCTCGGGATCCATCCCGGCCAGACTCACGTGTGCACGGAGGGTACGATTCGCTTGGAGGAGGCGAGTGTTACGGTCTTGCTGGTTCTCAAGGACCTTGAGCGTGTCGTTATCAACGTACTTGCCCTGGGCAAGCTTTACCGGAAGGAGGTGAAGCTTCCGAGTCTGCTCGGTATTCGCTTCAATAGAAGACTTGTACACCTCGCGTTCGCGAGCCAGCTTCTTTTGCAAAGTGCTGATGAAAACGTCCCGAGCTTGGACCTCGCAGTGCAGACGATTCAAGTCTTCTGCGTGTCGCTTCATAGTGGCTTGAACGGTGGCGAGCATGGCGTCGTTCTTGGCATTCACTCGACTCGCGGAGGATCTTGACATTGTGGTGAAGGGCTTCAATCTCAGCGTTGGCAGCCTTGAGGAACGCCTCCGCGCTCTCACGAGCCATGATTTCGGGTGCCACCGAACGTACGGCGGCAGCAGCCTCGGACTGAGCGAGCCGCAACTGACGCTCTAAGCCGGCGACTCGTTCGGGTAATGCCGACAGCGCGTCAGGAACAGGCTGTACCGCAGCGAGGACATCATCGAAACCAACAGCAGTCTCGAGGCGACGCTGAGTGTGTATATCACCGTGGAGAGGAGGCGCAACGCTGAGCTGCACTTGGTGACGAGCCATTGCAGTCAAGTACGGGATTATCAAGGTCATCATGTGATCGACCGATGCCTCCGTACTTTCAGCCAGCATGGCGCGCAGCGAATCTTCGGTGTGTAGTGGTGGATCACCAGCTGGGGCAGAAGGAGCAGCAGGAGCCATCTCCGCGGATTCAGCGACGACGGGGAGTGCTGCAGGAGCTACCGCAGGGAGTGAAGAGTCCGGGGCAAGAAGCGCCAAAGGACCGGTTGATGACGCCGCTGTCGGAGGAAGTGTAGCAGACTGAGGGACGTTCGAACCCTCGGCCTTGCCCTCCTGAGAAACAAGTCGAGTAATGTGAGGTGATGAGCAAGGTGCCGATGATTCAAGAGAAGGATGAGCTGACGTACCTCCAGCTGTTCACGCTCGCGACGTCTACGAGGATTGAGACGCTGAAAAGCGTCGGACACGGCTCGATTCAGACGCTTGGACATACGGTGGCGAGATGGTGAATTGAAGAATGAAGAAATGTCACAACGGGCACCAGTACCGTGGCTTCCATTGCGACAGGGGCAGTTGTGGTGTAGTGATTTCTCCGTAGTTGCGGATTATCACCCGTCGACAAAGACGTGACACCGCCCAAGATGTTCAAGCGACGAACCCTCGGTCAGGTGATGTACGGAGACGCCAAGGTGCCAGCGACTCGACGGCGTCACTCCCGAGCTTTCAACGAAGCATTGGATACGGCCATATGTCACTGAATCCAGGCTGTCCTTATTATTAATAATGGACTGGCCGGATTCGCATTCAGCGGACCATCTACGGTACGAACCCTCAGTGGCTGTTGGGATGAGTTCGCGGAAGACTCAGCGACCATTACAAGACACGGTCACCGTCTGGGACAGGGCGCGGACCGTTAAAGATGCTCATGCGACGGTGCAGACGACGCTTGGCATGCAAGAAGATCCATAACGGATCATTGTTCACGTGATATTTGTATACTTGATTAGGACTTCTTATTAGGAATAGACCCGAGAGGGTAAGCTTAAATACAGAACAGAATTTCTACTCAAGCACACAGCGACGTCCGGCTTCAAGGTAAGCGTCTGGTCAAGCTTGTTTGAGTGTGTTATGCCTGTCGGTGAACTCGAAGCTCTGTAGCGAGGGTTCACCCGGCAAGGCCAAGAGACTTGTGTATTGGCCGATTATTATCGGGAGGTTTTACGTGACGGCTTATTGTTGCCTATTTGCACGACTGAGAGTGCTTTAATTGCCTCCCTTTTATTCTTCCAACCGAGTGTTGAACACTCGGTGATCTCGTAAAAGGCTTACCCGTGCCTGGTACCCTTTCGCTGTTGGCACCACGAGGATTCAAAACACCTGCTAGTTTTGCTCGTGCTAGTAGCGTGGTCTTATTTTACTGGTTGGCCTATATAAGTAGTTTACAAGGTCCAGTTTGTCCCGGTGCAAGGGCAGAACTGGGGTCTTCAGGTCCGCCCGAACGATCGTTTACTATCCTAGTAGACGTATTGTTGTGGGAACATCCTAACTACGTTTGTAGCTAGAGTTCACGTGGGATTTCCAACACCACAACATATATATCTTGTCCTCCAAAGAAAACTAAAATCAAAAACCGAAAAATCGAAGCCCTGACTGGTTGGATTTTAATATAAATCGTGTCCTCCAAAGAAGAATTAAATCAAAAACCGAAAAATCCAAATCGATTCTGATCAAATTAGATGCCATAATATTATTAGCACCTCTAATTTGATCAGAATCGATTTAGTACTATCAATAGTACTACTATCTTACTTCCGATTGCGCTCTCGAGCGCCGTGTCATATTGCTGTCATTTGACAATTCTCCATGGCTGAAAGTTTCACCGTTCAAGACCACTTCGTGGAGCTGGGATACACCATCGATGATTCCACCAAGGGCCCGATATCCCACCAATGCCGCGGGTGCGGAAAAAAGTATCGCCTGATCGACATTTTTCGTAAGAAAAAAAACAAGCATCAGCAAGTCGAGGGCGAGGAAGCTCTACAAGGTGTGCAAGGGCAAGAAAACGTCGAAGGTCAAGGAGCCCTTTAAGTCTAAGAACCCGCGTTTCCAGGACCATACATTTTCTTCGAAAGCGAAGTGTGTGACGAATTAATGAGGGTAGCCTAGTTTTATTAAAAACGATAATAAAACAACTACATCCTTGACAACACCCGATGGCAGCCGTTGCCAAGCCATAAGGGTTTAGGGTTTAGTATAGAGGTTCCTACAAAAAAAACTAGCCTAACAAGTGCATTTGAAATTTCGCACACATATGTCAAAAGATATAAATATTCTGCTCACAAAGTTTTAATCCAACGGGCACCGGCAAGTATACAAAAACTAAGAAATACCGATACAGCAAAAACAAGCATATTAACATATAATTTTCTCAACGGATATGAAATCAGCGGTGTCGGTTTAGGGGGGCTATGTCACGGTCGTAGGCCTCTAAAAGGGGCAGAACAGTCTTAAACTGAGCAATGTATTAAACTCATTTTAAGTACGAATTTTTCTTCATCTTAGATACAATTTTTCCTATATTTTAAGTATAATTTTATTTATATTCAAATCACGAATGGTCTTATCTTAAGTACGATTTTTCATATAAGTACGAATATTATTTATCCTAAGTACGAATTTATCTATATCAAGTACGACTTTTTTTTAACAACTATTTTTTATTATCCTAAAAACAATTTTCTTCAGATTAAGCACGATTGATCTTTATTTTAAGTACGAAATTTTTTCATCTTCAGTACGAAGTTTTCTTTATCTTGAGTTTTAGTTTTTCTTTATCTTAAGTATCTTTTTTTCTTCATTTTAAGTACGAAAGTATTTTATTCTTAAGTTTAAATGTTTCTTCATTTAAAGTACGAATTATAGTTCCAGTGGTATTAAAACATGATATATATTAATACGTTCACAGCTTTGATTTTTCGGGTTTTGTTTTTATTGTTTTTTATAGGACATGATTTAACAATATATATCTTGTCCTCCAAAGAAAATTAAAATCAAAAACCGAAAAATCGAAGCCCTGACTGGTTGGATTTATATATAAATCGTGTCCTCCAAAGAAGAATTAAATCAAAAACCGAAAAATCCAAATCGATTCTGATCAAATTAGATGCCATAATATTATTAGCACCTCTAATTTGATCAGAATCGATTTAGTACTATCAATAGTACTACTATCTTACTTCCGATTGCGCTCTCGAGCGCCGTGTCATATTGCTGTCATTCGACAATTCTCCATGGCCGAAAGTTTCACCGTTCAAGACCACTTCGTGGAGCTGGGATACACCATCGATGATTCCACCAAGGGCCCGATATCCCACCAATGCCGCGGGTGCGGAAAAAAGTATCGCCTGATCGACATTTTTCGTAAGAAAAAAAACAAGCATCAGCAAGTCGAGGGCGAGGAAGCTCTACAAGGTGTGCAAGGGCAAGAAAACGTCGAAGGTCAAGGAGCCCTCTAAGTCCAAGAACCCGCGTTTCCAGGACCATACATTTTCTTCGAAAGCGAAGTGTGTGACGAATTAATGAGGGTAGCCTAGTTTTATTAAAAAAAATAGTAAAACGACTACATCCTTGACAACACCCGATGGCAGGCCATAAGGGTTTAGGGTTTAGGGTTAAGTATAGAGGTTCCTGAAAAAAAAACTAGCCTAACAAGTGCACCTGAAATTTCGCACACATATGTCAAAAGATATAAATATCTTGCTCACGAAGTTTAAAATCCAACGGACACCGGCAAGTATACAAAAACTAAGAAATACCGATACAGCAAAAACAAGCATATTAACATATGATTTTCTTAACGGATTTTAAAACAGCGGTGTCGGTTAAGGGGGGCTATGTCACGGTCCGATGTCTAAAAAAGGGGCAGAACAGTCTTTAACTGAGCAATGTATTAAACTCATTTTAAATACGAAATTATCTTTACTTTAGCTACGATTTTCCCCATTTTTTTAGAACGATTTTTCTTCATCATGGTCTTAATCTTAAGTACTTTTTTTTAATATAAGTACGAACATTATACATCCTAAGTACTAATTGCTCTTCATCCTAAGTACGATTTTTTCTTTATTTAAGAACGATTTTTTATAATCGTACATACGATTTTTTTGTCCTCAGTACGATTTTCTTCATCTTAAGTAAGAATTTTCTTAAACCAAGGTTTTTTATCTTCAGTACGAATTTTTCTTCATCTTAAGTACTATTTTTTATCTTAATTACGAATGTAGATTATACTTAAGTACGAATTTTTCTTTATCTTAAGTACGAATTTTTCTTTATCTTAAGTACAAATTATCCTTCATCTTAAGTACAAAAGTTTTTTATCTTAAGTTTGAATTTTTCTCATCTTAAGTTCGATTTTTTCTTCATTTTAAGTACGAATTATAGTACCAGTGGTATTAAAACATGTAATATATAAATACGTTCTCAGCTTAGATTTTTCGGGTTTTGATTTTATTCTTCGTTATTGGAGCTCTACCAAAACCTACACAAACCGATTTTTGCGTCTGACATAGCTGTGACGTATTCGTTGTCACAAATCGGTAGTAAAATGTTAAGACGTTGTTCTTGTCTCCACAAAATGTGTCGACGCAAAATCGTTGTACCTCATTTCTGGTACAGCTATCAGTGTCCAGTCAGTCATGCCCACTTCTAAATACTCCTGCCATGAGCCGCCGCAATGCTGGAAGAGGACGGGGCTTCACTACGCCTCAAGTTGAGCGTACGTACCATAATGCATCACAAACAGGATCTCACGAATACATTTAGCGTTGCTTTTACTATTGCTGGCCTCTTATCTCTCGTTGAGCAGTTCCACGATCTCGACTAGCATACAACGTGTACCAGGGAGACTTAGCAGGATCAATGTGTCAGAACATTGCGATCAAAAGCATACATACAACGCAGCCGTAGAAGCAACAACACCTGCTTCTTTAAACGCGCATTCCGGTGCTCGCACGCTAGCACAAGTCACTGGGCCCTAGCCATCAAAAAGGTGAATGGCCCGCGTACATGTACCCATAACGTTAAAAGTGTTGATTTTGGTATGATAGCAGACATATCACAAATTCGACATATATTTCAACACATTTCACTTTCAAATTTGTGTCTGTGATTGCATTTGTGTAGGTTTTGGAAGAGTTCCATTGGACATGATTTAATAATATATGTGGTGTAGTGATTTCTCCGTAGTTGCGGATTATCACCCGTCGACAAAGACGTGACACCGCCCAAGATGTTCAAGCGACGAATTCTCGGTCAGGTGATGTACGGAGACGCCAAGGTGCCAGCGACTCGACGGCGTCACTCCCGAGCTTTCAACGAAGCATTGGATACGGCCATATGTCACTGAATCCAGGCTGTCCTTATTATTAATAATGGACTGGCCGGATTCGCATTCAGCGGACCATCTACGGTACGAACCCTCAGTGGCTGTTGGGATGAGTTCGCGGAAGACTCAGCGCCCATTACAAGACACGTTCACCGTCTTCGCGGGACAGGGGACCGTTAAAGATGCTCATGCGACGGTGCAGACGACGCTTGGCATGCAAGAAGATCCATAACGGATCATTGTTCACGTGATATTTGTATACTTGATTAGGACTTCTTATTAGGAATAGACCCGAAAGGGTAAGCTTAAATACAGAACAGAATTTCTACTCAAGCACACAGCGACGTCCGGCTTCAAGGTAAGCGTCTGGTCAAGCTTGTTTGAGTGTGTTATGCCTGTCGGTGAACTCGAAGCTCTGTAGCGAGGGTTCACCCGGCAAGGCCAAGAGACTTGTGTATTGGCCGATTATTATCGGGAGGTTTTACGTGACGGCTTATTGTTGCCTATTTGCACGACTGGGAGTGCTTTAATTGCCTCCCTTTTATTCTTCCAACCGAGTGTTGAACACTCGGTGATCTCGTAAAAGGCTTACCCGTGCCTGGTACCCTTTCGCTGTTGGGACCACGAGGATTCAAAACACCTGCTAGTTTTGCTCGTGCTAGTAGCGTGTTCTTATTTTTACTGGTTGGCCTATATAAGTAGTTTACAAGGTCCAGTTTGTCCCGGTGCAAGGGCAGAACTGGGGTCTTCAGGTCCGCCCGAACGATCGTTTACTATCCTAGTAGACGTATTGTTGTGGGAACATCCTAACTACGTTTGTAGCTAGAGTTCACGTGGGATTTCCAACACCACAACTGGTGCCGCGACCCGGGATCAGATTGTGACCATTGTGAACTGTTTGTATGGCCTTCCAGTTTACGAGCAACCAAGAGAAGAAGAACAAGAAAAAGACAAGAAACATGGCGAAAGGACAACCGACGGTACCAGTTACGCCTGCCAAGTCTGGCGGGGCTCGCAACGAGAGTTCAAGCCCGGCTGCGCGCTTTGCAGCCGCCACCGAGCTTTCAGTGAGCTTCGACGACGAAGCGGACAGCGGTCCTGACGCCCACGATTATGAAGATTACGAAGACAAGACGCCGGCCCCAGAGCCAGGCGCAGCGACGCCGGAGACGACCACGCTATCATCGGGGCTGAGCGGGGCGACCAGGTCCCTTTCGAGGAACCTCGCCGACGAGCTCGATGATGTTGCGGGACCGGAACCCGCCTATGAAGATTATGACGATGGGACCGAGGGTTCTAAACCTTCGGTGGCGAGTGCAAAGCATTCAGCCCTGCTGAAGGCACCTCGCCCACCTATCAACGGTGATACACCAGCCGCCAAGCGCGTTTTCGACCGCGTACAAGCACTGATGCAGATCGATGAGTGGATGCAGCTGTTCAAGCCCATCCCCAAGAAAAAAGCCGACTGGCCTGCGCTTGCGCAGGAACTTCAATACCCAGTCAACTCGGTTTCGACTAGCCAAGTTGCCGAGGATTCAGTTTCGCTACTGTTGTCGCTAGGCTTCGAGAACGAGACGTACCCATCAACGATGTCGCTCCAAGATTGGAGTCCACATGAAGCCGGAGCTGCTCTCCAGAAATGAAAGAAGAATCTTCGGAAGGCGTTTGGCGCTGTTGGCATTAACGCTGGAAAGCAGCCGGTGAGTCGACAGATGATTCAAGATGAAGATCCGGCCATGATTCCACTGCCACCGACACCCCAACGACTCGTTCGTACTCCTCCGACCAAGCGTGGAGCTGAGCGTGGTGCCTTTGGCACTACTGAAGCTTCACCGTACTTTCAAGGCTCGCACATGGTTACGCCACGTTTGGAGAGCCGTATGCAACGTATTTACGCTGGTGACGAGGGTTCGTTCGGTCGTCGAGGCGGTGCGCGAGCTCCCAAAGGTGGTGCCAGACGTCGTCAAGTCGATAGCGATGGTTCGTCCAGTGATGATGACATTTTGGTGCGAACATTCGACGAGGAAGATCCTCAACTCGAGTTGATGCGTCAGATGAATGAGCTAGCGACGCTGGACAGCGTGGACCCGACACCGAGGATTGAAATGGCTTCGCAACTACCGCTGGATCGCATCACGCCGTTCTCAGGCTCTCGCAACAAGAGCGAGAACTGTATGCAGTGGATCCGTGGGTTCGTCTATGAAATGACTGGAACCCACACAGATGCCGATAAATGGTGCATTCCATTTGAGCTAAGTCTCCGGGACGGAGCCATTCATTGGTTCCGTCAACTCCCGAAGAAGACGAAGCGCAAGTGGAAGCTGCTGAGCGATGCGTTCATCCGCTACTACTGCTCGCAGCTCACTCAGACGGCACTGTCGCGTTACTACTCCGCCAAGCGAGAACGTAATGAACATCTGTGCGACTATAAACAGGCTGAATGGCTACGCTCGGACCGCCCGTCTACACTTTGAGTGGTCGCGACGCGAAAGAACACGTACAGCAGTTCCTGGCAACATGCGATGATGACAAGCTGGCGGAGAGTCTCTACCACGCTCGAGTCGCCGACATTCACGAGCTCGAAGAGATCATCGAAGATGTTCTCAAGGGCAAGGAGAGGATGGTCAAGTGTGACAGTGAGTACCGATACTCCAAGAGTCGTGACGCGCGACGTGACGATGGATACGCCCGCAACAACCGGCGTGATGACCGTCGCCGCGATGACAACCGAAACAAACCAAGAGTGACGCTCATTGAAGCCACGGTGGATGACCTACTAGCTGAATTAGAAGGTCGTGAAGCTGCTAAGGGAGGCACCGAGTATTCAAACGAAGATCCGAACGCTTACAACGATGTCCAAGACGAGTACAACAACTTTCAGCCCGATAATACGGATGGTGATTTCTCATTGGATGAAAACGACCGATACCTCGCCGCAGCTAACGAAAATGAGGACCGTGCAGCTGCTGAAGGCACCTACGCACGTTCAGACAACCGTCAACCGCGTGGAAACGCGCCTGATCGTGAGAATGGCTTCAATCAAGATCGCCGAAGCGGTGACCGTGGGTTCAATCAGGACCAACGCGGTCGACGTGACTTCAACCGCGACAACCGACGCCCACAGTACGGACCATGCGCGGTGTGCGGTGGCATGAGTCACTCCGCCCACTACTGTAACAAGCGATGCAAGTTCTGCAAACAACTCCACGATGCTGGACAATGCGAACTTTTCCGCAACTTCCAAGACCTTGCCAAATTCGTGCGAACTAAAGGCACGAAGGAGGAACTCCCGCCAGAGCTCAAGGCCGTCGTTCAAGAACGTCATTTAAACTAGGCAGCCCGTTAACTACAACTGGGTTGGTCCCTATCGGGCTGCCACAGCTAACCGAGCCTTCATCTTTGCTTTCATGGGGCAGAGTGAATGGCCTGATAATTACGTAACAAGTGTGAACGCGACGGAAAATGAAAAGGAGAGGAGTAGAATCCTCGGTGGAGGTGTTGGAGAGTGGAGTGTGCTGATGCTGAGGAGGGCACCAGCGAGGGTTCGTTCGGCTTGGTTTCAAATGCAGCGCGAGACGAGCCCAAGGGTCACTCCAAGATGATGAAGTTGAACCCTGGCGAGAGACAGGGGTGGTGGTCGGCCAAGAAATTCGACCGACGGATCAGAATGAGAGCTCTGGTGCAAGGCGCTGTGAATTACCAGCGAACGAGGATCCTCCTCGACACAGGAGCGAACGTTAGTGTGATCACTGACGCCTTTGCCAAGAAGTTGCGACTCCGAGATGTACCCGATCACGGACGCCGCATTGACATTCAAGGTATTAACGAAGGCAAGGTGTCTACGACGCGGCGAGCGTGCGTCAAGATTACGCTTGGATGGGAGATGGTGTACGAGTTCGAGATGTGGGTAATGGCGCATAGTGCAGGCGTCGACGTGGTACTCGGGACCGACTTTATGATCCCAGCTGGGATCCGGTTGGACCTGTTTCACGGCGCGGCGCAATTACCGCACGAAGCTCAAATCCCGCTGATTAAGACCAAGAACATGATCGACAGCGAAGAATACGGCTCCCATGTTAACGCCGGGCCACCCGAGCGTTTGGACATACAAGCGCACACGTGGCGAGAATATCGACTAGCGAAGCGTCAAGTCGGGCTGGAAGAACACGTACTGTGGGTTCGTCGAACGAACAAGCTAATCCCGTCAGTGACGAGGTTTCGACGTGGACGACCTCAGAGCATTCGATTGACCAACGTGTCTGATCGAACTGTGTACCTACCAGCACACGACTCGATCGCGATGTAGATTCCAGATGGGGATTTGCCACGAGGTGACGGCTATGTGCGTCTGGAGTCCAAGAAGTACCAAGACTGGCAAGTGTTGGCCTACGAAGGTTGTAGAGACCGCGAGCTCTTTCAGCGTGAATGTGAAATCTACGAACAATGGCTTGCAACTCAGCCTTCGGCAGTTGATCGACCGAGCTATCCAGAACCCAGTGGGGTGCTGGCACGACCTCTAGAAGACACGCTAGTGGACTCTAGTGATCGGCTGACGTGTGCAGAACGCTGGGCACTGATCCTGGAAGAACGTGAACGAGTGGAAGCCTGTCTGGCGTCTGGGGTGACAGCCGGAGATTCGGCCGACGGTCAGCCTTCCGAAGAACCTTTGGACACGTACACGACAACCAATGGCGGAAGCAATAACGCGAGCGAAGCCTCGGTAGTGCGTACACACGAGCTACTGAGGCCGGTAAACGTGGTACATACGCCAACGAGTGTTAGTGTCCAGTCAGGGGTGACCACGGAAGCGACAAGTAACAGCACTGGATTAGATGGAGTCACCTGTTTTGACGAAGCTGTCCCGGCCTTGTGTGTCACCAAATCTGCGAACGAGACGTCGGTGGTTGATCCTGAGGATGCAGGCATCGCGCTGAAGATGTTGAGTACGGCACCGGGTATTCATTGCAAGATTGGTGCGAATGCCGAACTGTCGAGACAGCGGCAGAACGAGGAGCTGAACAAAAGTCACCAGCCCAATATGTCGGTGGCCCGCGCATTCAATATTGCGAACGACGACTCGGCAGATGGCCCAGAGATGGGAAACCAGGATGGGAAGGAGATGGACCAAGTACCGACTGTTGAAATCAAAGCGGATGCCAATGTTGAGTCAAGGGAAGAATCCGTAGCGACGTTGGACGGAACATACATCTCGGTTGCTCGAGTGTTAACGACCGAAGGAAATGAAGCAACGGAGGATACGAGAAATGATTTCTACGAACACCCAGCTAACAACATTGGCTTGGACGACTACGCGAAGGAGCTGGCATTTCTGCCGGATCTGACCGAAGATATCAACACGACAATTGACTACACTGCGCCTAATGTTGCTGATCCTGAGCTGTCGACTGAACGCCGAGAACGTCTGGTCGCGACGCTAAAGAACCACGAGCACATCCTGATTGCTAGTGGTAACGCACTGCCGCCGCCAGCCTACGGTGCGGTATGCGATATCGACACACAAGGGCACGCCCCAATTAAACAGCGTGCCCGGCGCGTGCCGCTACGATTTCTCGGCAAGCTGTACGAGCTGCTGCGCGCTTTATTGCGTGCAAGACTGATCGTCTTTTCAGACAGTCCATGGGCATCGCCGATCGTGATTGTGATGAAAAAGAACGGGCTGGACATCCGGCTCTGCATTGATTACAAGATGGTGAATGCTATCACCGCGATCATGGAGTATGCAATGCCGCTAGTCGACGACCTGTTAACAGATCTCGAGCGCTACCTATGGTTCTGCTCGCTGGATGCAGCAAGCGGCTTCTGGGCGGTCATGATGACCTTGCGAGCGCGTAAAGTATCGGCGTCCGTCTGCGCACTCGGACATTTCGAGTGGTTACGCATGCCCTTCGGGCTAAAGAACGCGCCGATGATCTACCAGCGTATGATTGACAACGCACTCTGGGGGTTCGTTCAATCTAAAGGAGGTTGGTTTGAATACTCGGAGAAGATGCGTTTAGCTGAAGAACAGGCCAAGGAACGTCGTGGGCCAAGCGCCGAGGGTTCGTTTTAAACGAAGTTCGCGGCAGACCGCGAAGCACCGGTAGAGACCGACCCTGTACTACAGCTCGTCAACAGCCCCGTCGCTGACATGTTTACGAACGGGGAACCAGACGAATTATCGCTGGTACCTGTATTTGGTCGACGGTCGTTTGTGGATGACATTTGCTTCGGTGGCGAGGATTTCGACAGCTGCCTGGCGACGCTGGACCGATTGCTAGCAAGATTTGCACAGTGTCGGATCAGCATTAGCTTCACCAAGAGCATCTTTTGCCAACCCAAGGTGGACTTTCTGTCGCATAAAATTTCGCCAGAAGGCATCAGGTCTGACCCCAAGAAGCTTGCGGCCATCACCGAGCTTTCGTTTCCAACGAGCAAGAAGGGCATGCAGTCGTTTCTTGGAGCAGTTAATTACTACAGCCGCTTCATTCAAGACTTCGCGGTCTACGGTGCGGCGCTGTACCAGCTCAAGGATGAAGACTTTGTCGTTGAAGGTGGCCTTTATGTGGCATGTCGTTCCTTCGAAAAATTGAAGACAAGTGTTTCACATTCACCCATCCTCAGGCACTTCGATCGGTCGAAAGAAGTTCACGTCATGCTCTTTGCGAATGAATGGGCGCTGAGCACTACGCTAATGCAAGAACATGAAGGCAAGTTACACCCCGTACGGTTCCTCGGTCGGGTGCTCAAGGAGGCCGAAATGAACTACCATCCTGCTGAGAAGGAAGTTTTGGCGTTACTTCTGCTGTTGAAGATATGTTACGTCCAGCTGGCAGGAAAGACGCTACATGTCTATACACGATTCTCGACGTTAGAGTGGGTGCATAAGTCGAAGTCACTCTTCGGACGCGCGGTCCAGTTCGCAGTGCTGCTATCGCAGTGGCACCTGAAGGTGCAGCGCGTGAAGGAGAAGGATGTCGCTTTCGCGCAGCTACTGCAATCAAGCATCACGAGCTTCGTCGACCTGGAAGACTCGCTCGCGCCGGTGGCACCTCCAAACAAAAAAAGGGTTTTTCCGACTATTCGAATGGACCCCGCGTTGCTGTACGCCAAGCTTTCCCGTAATTACAGCGGATTCGTCATGTCTTTTGACGGATCAGCGAAGACGGAGAAGTACGGTGGCTACGGGAGTTGTTCATGGGTGCTGTGGAGCCTTCCCGAGTGGAAGGTAGTGATTGCTGCAAACGCTTACCTCTCGGCCACCACGGTGAATGAGGCAGAGTACACAGGGATGATTAACGGTGTCAAGGCTGCTATTGCGCACGGTGCCGAGGATTTAGTCATCGTTGGTGACTCAAGGCTCGCGATTCAACAATCACTAGGGGTGATCGCATGCAGGAAGGAAACTTTGCTAGCGCTGCTGAATACTCACAAGGAACTCACGGCCAAGCTTCGATCAGTTAAATATCTCCACGTTGTACGAGAATACAACGCTGCCGCGGATTCGTTAGCCACTGAAGCGCTGGAATCGAAGGTCAGTCGGGTCATCTTGGCTGAAACTCGCAAGTCGGAATTGGCATCGCTGAATCGCATCCAGGAAATGATCTACGAACCGGATGAAGACTCGGTAGATGTTTCGTCACGTGGAGATGAGCGTCAAGTACATGTACTGTCAGGCAGCGAGTCTTCAAAGTGGAAAACTTTCGAAAATTTCGTGGTTGATTACAGCTCACCAAAGTGCGATTATCGTAATATGGCAGTGATGACTCGGCGACAGACGAAAGCCAAGAAACGCGTCAGGTTTGCAGATGAACACTCGGAGGAGGTCTCAAAAGCTCAAGAACAGCATGAAGAACAACGAGAGACGTCCACCGAAGATTCATTCGGCGAAGATTTGCCAGACCACCCTCACAAGACTGTACCAGCGGCATTTCCCGATGCGGAAGATGTTGACCCGGTAGCGATACAGCGGGAACGACGCAGACGGATAATGGTGGCACAAGACGAGGAGCAGAAGTGGTTTAACATCAAGAAGGTGCTTCAAGGCCAAGCACAAGAGCTGAGTTACAAAGAAGCTCGAGATGCCTGGAAGTACGCTGACCGGCTCGTGTTATCAGAAGACGGCGTGCTTCACTATCTTGGACTGAATCGTCTGTACGACCACAGTTGGCAAGAGAAGACCAAGCTGCGGCTTGTGGTACCGACAACGATGATTCAAGAGGTCTTGCAGAACTGTCACGACTCGCTGGAAGGAGGACATCAAGGTGTGGTGAGAACGTTCCATCGCGTTAAGTCCGATTATTATTGGATCGGCTTGTACGCTGACGGGGAGAAGCATGTGAAGTCATGTCCAGATTGCAGCTCGAGTAAAAGCCGTCCACAGTTTCGTGGATACTCGCCTAGCAACGTACTAGCCGAACGACCTTTCCAGATCGTCTCGATGGATTTTGTGATCCCACTACCGAAATCTCGCAGGGGCAACACGGCGTTGCTCCTATTTCAGTGCTCGTTTACGGGATTCGTTATTGCCAAGGCTATGTCAGATACGACTGCACTGAGTGTTGCCCAAGTGCTCGAAGAATGTGTGTACCGACGATTCGGAGCCCCATCATTAATAAGGCATGACCGCGACCCACGCTTCATGAGCGAGGTTTTCCAAGCATTTGCAGAAATGATGCAGTCAAGATCACGAGCGACTTTGAGCTATCGGCCACAGGCTAATGGACAGCAGGAACGCTCGGTGAAGTCGGTGATGGGTTCCGTACGGGTGTACGCGGAAGACCTTTTACAGCAAGATTGGGACGAGATCGCAGAGAAGCTAGTATTTGCTATTAATACTTCTCAAGACACTACGAGGAAGGAAACGCCGCTCTACCTCGTTCATGATTGGGATGCGCAGTCGACGTTGCGGGCAATGTCGTCATCACTCAAACAAGGACTCGGCAAGCAGTCGGACGCACTGGCATGGCGGCGTGAGATCAATCGACAACATGAGATCGCCCTCACTATAGCCAAAGATTACCAGGCTGTAGAAAGGAGCGAAGGGCAAAAAAGCATAATGATGCCCTGAGTCGACTGGAAAAAGCCGCTGTATCTCAACCAAGTGAAAATGAACGCTCGGTGGACCTTCCAGAAGCTTCGGAAGAGGTAGATGATCCTGCAAGAGCCCCACCGAGATCTCTTTTTGAGATTGGGAGCCGGGCGTAATTGTACATGGAACGCGTCAAACCAGGCTTGACAAAGAAATTAGCTCACCGATGGCATGGACCTTTTCGGATCAAGCGCAAAGTGGAAGAGTTTGCGTACGAGCTGGAACTGCCTGACCGAAGTGGGTATCGCTTCTACCCAGTAGTGCATGTGTCGAGACTCAAGGCTGTCAACAAGTTCAACAGTCGACCGAACACTCGGTTGGTACTAGACGCGACTAATGAAACAAGACTCGACACAGATGAGGAACTATTGCCTGAGGACAGCTGGGAACCAGATCAAGTCGCCGGTGAATATGAAGTTGAAGCCATTCTCGACGACAGGACACCACTGTCGACGAGCACGGAGCGTGCTGTACGCGAGTTCAAAGTCAAGTGGGTTGGTTATGAAGATCCAACTTGGGAACCAGCATCCAACTTGTCATGTGGAGGTCTGCTGTACGACTATTTGCGAGCCAAGAAGAGCGAGAATCGGCTGCAGATAGCGCAAGTGGCGGACGAAGACTAGCGTGACTGGATCACGTATGAACTGTCCACAGGGCGATGCAGCCTGTGGTAACAGACAAAAAACGTTACTGCAACAACAGATTGTAAATGCATTTGAAGAACAACATGAACATGATTACGCTGTGGAAGTGGATTAAGAATAAGAAAACATGAATGCCGGCCGAGGAGCGACCACTGAAAACGAAACCTCGCGGGACCCCTCAACAGTCAGCTGAGATGTTGGAGAACGTCGTGGAGCCTGCAACGAGGATTCAAAGTGACTCCAATTGCCGGGCAGCGGTAGCCAATAGTGCCAACGAAGTTGAGTCCTCACTTTCCTTCTCCTCTTCATCGGGGACCTGGACCTCGGCGGCTGGAGCCGCAGCAGAACCCTGCAAATCCTCGGCACCAGCTTCAACAGGAGCATCATCCAGAGCGGGACGTGGAGTAACCGGTGGCGAGTCAAACAACGAACGCCAGGTCGGAATAAATTCATTAGCATCCAGAGACGGATCAACAAGCAAGCTTCGGTACACATCCACGAAACGCGTACCACGGGGATTGAAGAGCTTCGGATTACACTGGCACGGAAAGTACGTGGTGTTGTACGGGTGCTGATGCGGCGCGTTCATCCGTCCAGTACGCCAGGGCTGACGTGAATCGAGAGCCGGAACTTCGGAAAGCCAGTCGGGTGTCCGAGGTGCGAACGGCAAGTTCTCGATTGGGTACCATGGCTTCGACGGCTCCAAAAGCAACTCAGGGCGAATGAACGGCTGGCCGGAGGTACCAGAGAAAACCGAGTCACGACTCCACGCCGTGTACTGTTCACGGTACTTGTTACGAAGACGATCGGCACGACGGTCGCGCTCACTGAAGAGCTTCTTCAACCGAGCTCTCAGTTCCTTCAAGCGCTCCTTGTCGTGACCAACTTTTTTGGCTTCTTCAACGAGACCTCGCTCAATGCCAGCCAACGGAAGCCAGTGGAGTCGCTCCCACAATGCGAACCCGAGGTCACCTTGCTTACCGCCGTCACCCCGAAGGTTCGCCCAGATCATCTTGAGACGGGTCTCAATCGGAGCACGCTTGGAGATGGGGACGCTTGGGTTGAAGTCAACAGTGTCGAAGAGACAAGCTTGAAGAGGATAAAGCTGCCGAAGTTGCTGGTACGGGTGATAAGGATGCGAATAATAAAAAAACGCTTGGAGACCCTCCAACGTGGTACGCACGGTCACCTCACCAGCTTGTTCGGGAAGGGTTAAGCTCAAGAGTCGCTCGAAACACTTCTTGGCGCCTGCGTCAGTAAACTCCATGCCAACGTACGGAAGAACCCACGGTGGCAAGGTGGACGAAGCCGGCACCGTAGGGCGGCCACCAGACAACACTCGGTGAGGCAACGGCTCAACCGACGGTGCACCACCACGACGCGGCACCGAAGTGTAGGTGGCCGTAATCATGCGTCCAGGTCCAGCATCGAGAGTCCAAATAGGCGGACGAGGAGACACTGGAACAGGAGGAGAAGATGCTGGTGCTGGGGGACTTGCTGGTGGCGAAGGAGGCGGACCGGCAACGATGATTGGGGAAGTCATCATCGGCGAAGGATTTGGCCGAGGAGGAGTCGGGGGACGAGCTGGGCCAAGATTGCTCCAGTTCCTCTCGGAATCTTCAATATCTTCGTCATCGAGGGTGCTTGAATGATCGGTAGGTGGCGGAACATCGCCACCACTGGGAACATCAGGAAAATCATCCACCGATCTCCATGATCGTCGTCAGCATTCCCATCGTCATCAATCTCCATCGAAAAGTCGAGCGAAGACACGCTTGGTACGACAGCCGTCGGAACAGTCGGAGCCGGTTTCGAAGACACGGAGGCTAGCGGAGCAGCTTCAACAGGGGCAGACTCTGCTGTAGAAATCACTCCCGAGACTTCAACTGTCTGGGACGTCGGAACAGACACCGAAGCAGACTTGCCTTGTGGGACAGTTTGGTCCGACTCTTCACCTTCGTCACTTGAGTCAAACATGAGCCGCATTTCCTCGGCCTCGCGCAGAGCCTCTTCAGCAGCACGGATGTCGGCTGGAGAAGGTAAAATCGTTGAAGCTGGTGACTTGGCCACATCGTGTGGAGGGCTAAGGCGAGTCAGGAGAGACGGGAACATCGTCGTGATCCCCAGGGTTCACATCCTTACCCGAAGGCTCTGTAGCAGTTTCTTGAACCGAAGGGACGCTGCCTGGATCAGCAGTCCCCATGTCTACGCCACTCTGGTCGCTGCTGAGGTCGACCACGGCGGGAGTCGAGGAAGACGCTGGTGTAGGAGGTGGCGACCATGAACTTGGAGAAGACGGTACAGACTTGGACCGAGTCTTCATATGACGTCGTGGCGACTTAGCAGGAGAATGAGGACGGGGTTTCTTGCGCTTCTTCTGGGCCGCCTTCTTCCACGCCTTCGGACCGAACAGCGATCTACGAGCCGACTTGGGAGTTGAAGTATCGGCAGGTGGCGCATCACCGAGACCGGCAGCTGCCATCGAAGCACTGGCCTTGTCCGTTGGGATTGGAGCCTTTTCTTCGTCAGCGTCGTCCGGCTCGTCGTCTGAATCTTCGCCACCTGGTCTAAGACGCTTATGGGACTTCCCATGGTCCACTTGGTGAGCGGCTTTGGCCAAAGCTGCAGGAAGGGCTTGAGGATCGTCCGAAGACGCGGTGGCAGACTGAATGCGCCGCAGAGCGACTAACGTCTCCTGATCCAAGTCCAGCGCGTCCAGGTCCAGCTCACCCGCAGTCAGACCTATCACGAAGGATTGTGAACGAACGTTAGTTGCTGAACACACGGTGGAAGGAGCGACATTAAGAGCGTACCTTCAACAGCCAGAGGAAGTACCTCGGGATCCATCCCGGCCAGACTCACGTGTGCACGGAGGGTACGATTCGCTTGGAGGAGGCGAGTTTTACGGTCTTGCTGGTTCTCAAGGACCTTGAGCGTGTCGTTATCAACGTACTTGCCCTGGGCAAGCTTTACCGGAAGGAGGTGAAGCTTCCGAGTCTGCTCGGTATTCGCTTCAATAGAAGACTTGTACACCTCGCGTTCGCGAGCCAGCTTCTTTTGCAAAGTGCTGATGAAAACGTCCCGAGCTTGGACCTCGCAGTGCAGACGATTCAAGTCTTCTGCGTGTCGCTTCATAGTGGCTTGAACGGTGGCGAGCATGGCGTCGTTCTTGGCATTCACTCGACTCGCGGAGGATCTTGACATTGTGGTGAAGGGCTTCAATCTCAGCGTTGGCAGCCTTGAGGAACGCCTCCGCGCTCTCACGAGCCATGATTTCGGGTGCCACCGAACGTACGGCGGCAGCAGCCTCGGACTGAGCGAACCGCAACTGACGCTCTAAGTCGGCGACTCGTTCGGGTAATGCCGACAGCGCGTCAGGAACAGGCTGTACCGCAGCGAGGACATCATCGAAACCAACAGCAGTCTCGAGGCGACGCTGAGTGTGTATATCACCGTGGAGAGGAGGCGCAACGCTGAGCTGCACTTGGTGACGAGCCATTGCAGTCAAGTACGGGATTATCGAGGTCATCATGTGATCGACCGATGCCTCCGTACTTTCAGCCAGCATGGCGCGCAGCGAATCTTCGGTGAGTAGTGGTGGATCACCACCGAAGCAGACTTGCCTTGTGGGACAGTTTGGTCCGACTCTTCACCTTCGTCACTTGGGTCAAACATGAGCCGCATTTCCTCGGCCTCGCGCAGAGCCTCTTCAGCAGCACGTATGTCGGCTGGAGAAGGTGAAATCGTTGAAGCTGGTGACTTGGCCACATCGTGTGGAGGGCTAAGGCGAGTCAGGAGAGACGGGAACATCGTCGTGATCCCCAGGGTTCACATCCTTACCCGAAGGCTCTGTAGCAGTTTCTTGAACCGAAGGGACGCTGCCTGGATCAGCAGTCCCCATGTCTACGCCACTCTGGTCGCTGCTGAGGTCGACCACGGCGGGAGTCGAGGAAGACGCTGGTGTAGGAGGTGGCGACCATGAACTTGGAGAAGACGGTACAGACTTGGACCGAGTCTTCATATGACGTCGTGGCGACTTAGCAGGAGAATGAGGACGGGGTTTCTTGCGCTTCTTCTGGGCCGCCTTCTTCCACGCCTTCGGACCGAACAGCGATCTACGAGCCGACTTGGGAGTTGAAGTATCGGCAGGTGGCGCATCACCGAGACCGGCAGCTGCCATCGAAGCACTGGCCTTGTCCGTTGGGATTGGAGCCTTTTCTTCGTCAGCGTCGTCCGGCTCGTCGTCTGAATCTTCGCCACCTGGTCTAAGACGCTTATGGGACTTCCCATGGTCCACTTGGTGAGCGGCTTTGGCCAAAGCTGCAGGAAGGGCTTGAGGATCGTCCGAAGACGCGGTGGCAGACTGAATGCGCCGCAGAGCGACTAACGTCTCCTGATCCAAGTCCAGCGCGTCCAGGTCCAGCTCACCCGCAGTCAGACCTATCACGAAGGATTGTGAACGAACGTTAGTTGCTGAACACACGGTGGAAGGAGCGACATTAAGAGCGTACCTTCAACAGCCAGAGGAAGTACCTCGGGATCCATCCCGGCCAGACTCACGTGTGCACGGAGGGTACGATTCGCTTGGAGGAGGCGAGTTTTACGGTCTTGCTGGTTCTCAAGGACCTTGAGCGTGTCGTTATCAACGTACTTGCCCTGGGCAAGCTTTACCGGAAGGAGGTGAAGCTTCCGAGTCTGCTCGGTATTCGCTTCAATAGAAGACTTGTACACCTCGCGTTCGCGAGCCAGCTTCTTTTGCAAAGTGCTGATGAAAACGTCCCGAGCTTGGACCTCGCAGTGCAGACGATTCAAGTCTTCTGCGTGTCGCTTCATAGTGGCTTGAACGGTGGCGAGCATGGCGTCGTTCTTGGCATTCACTCGACTCGCGGAGGATCTTGACATTGTGGTGAAGGGCTTCAATCTCAGCGTTGGCAGCCTTGAGGAACGCCTCCGCGCTCTCACGAGCCATGATTTCGGGTGCCACCGAACGTACGGCGGCAGCAGCCTCGGACTGAGCGAACCGCAACTGACGCTCTAAGTCGGCGACTCGTTCGGGTAATGCCGACAGCGCGTCAGGAACAGGCTGTACCGCAGCGAGGACATCATCGAAACCAACAGCAGTCTCGAGGCGACGCTGAGTGTGTATATCGCCGTGGAGAGGAGGCGCAACGCTGAGCTGCACTTGGTGACGAGCCATTGCAGTCAAGTACGGGATTATCGAGGTCATCATGTGATCGACCGATGCCTCCGTACTTTCAGCCAGCATGGCGCGCAGCGAATCTTCGGTAAGTAGTGGTGGATCACCACCGAAGCAGACTTGCCTTGTGGGACAGTTTGGTCCGACTCTTCACCTTCGTCACTTGAGTCAAACATGAGCCGCATTTCCTCGGCCTCGCGCAGAGCCTCTTCAGCAGCACGGATGTCGGCTGGAGAAGGTGAAATCGTTGAAGCTGGTGACTTGGCCACATCGTGTGGAGGGCTAAGGCGAGTCAGGAGAGACGGGAATATCGTCGTGATCCCCAGGGTTCACATCCTTACCCGAAGGCTCTGTAGCAGTTTCTTGAACCGAAGGGACGCTGCCTGGATCAGCAGTCCCCATGTCTACGCCACTCTGGTCGCCGCTGAGGTCGACCACGGCGGAAGTCGAGGAAGACGCTGGTGTAGGAGGTGGCGACCATGAACTTGGAGAAGACGGTACAGACTTGGACCGAGTCTTCATATGACGTCGTGGCGACTTAGCAGGAGAATGAGGACGGGGTTTCTTGCGCTTCTTCTGGGCCGCCTTCTTCCACGCCTTCGGACCGAACAGCGATCTACGAGCCGACTTGGGAGTTGAAGTATCGGCAGGTGGCGCATCACCGAGACCGGCAACTGCCATCGAAGCACTGGCCTTGTCCGTTGGGATTGGAGCCTTTTCTTCGTCAGCGTCGTCCGGCTCGTCGTCTGAATCTTCGCCACCTGGTCTAAGACGCTTATGGGACTTCCCATGGTCCACTTGGTGAGCGGCTTTGGTCAAAGCTGCAGGAAGGGCTTGAGGATCGTCCGAAGACGCGGTGGCAGACTGAATGCGCCGCAGAGCGACTAACGTCTCCTGATCCAAGTCCAGCGCGTCCAGGTCCAGCTCACCCGCAGTCAGACCTATCACGAAGGATTGTGAACGAACGTTAGTTGCTGAACACACGGTGGAAGGAGCGACATTAAGAGCGTACCTTCAACAGCCAGAGGAAGTACCTCGGGATCCATCCCGGCCAGACTCACGTGTGCACGGAGGGTACGATTCGCTTGGAGGAGGCGAGTGTTACGGTCTTGCTGGTTCTCAAGGACCTTGAGCGTGTCGTTATCAACGTACTTGCCCTGGGCAAGCTATACCGGAAGGAGGTGAAGCTTCCGAGTCTGCTCGGTATTCGCTTCAATAGAAGACTTGTACACCTCGCGTTCGCGAGCCAGCTTCTTTTGCAAAGTGCTGATGAAAACGTCCCGAGCTTGGACCTCGCAGTGCAGACGATTCAAGTCTTCTGCGTGTCGCTTCATAGTGGCTTGAACGGTGGCGAGCATGGCGTCGTTCTTGGCATTCACTCGACTCGCGGAGGATCTTGACATTGTGGTGAAGGGCTTCAATCTCAGCGTTGGCAGCCTTGAGGAACGCCTCCGCGCTCTCACGAGCCATGATTTCGGGTGCCACCGAACGTACGGCGGCAGCAGCCTCGGACTGAGCGAGCCGCAACTGACGCTCCAAGCTGGCAACTCGGTCGGGTAATGCTGACAGCGCGTCAGGAACAGGCTGTACCGCAGCGAGGACATCATCGAAACCAACAGCAGTCTCGAGGCGACGCTGAGTGTGTATATCGCCGTGGAGAGGAGGCGCAACGCTGAGCTGCACTTGGTGACGAGCCATTGCAGTCAAGTACGGGATTATCGAGGTCATCATGTGATCGACCGATGCCTCCGTACTTTCAGCCAGCATGGCGCGCAGCGAATCTTCGGTGAGTAGTGGTGGATCGCCAGCTGGGGCAGAAGGAGCAGCAGGAGCCATCTCCGCGGATTCAGCGACGACGGGGAGTGCTGCAGGAGCTACCGCAGCGCAGGGAGTGAAGAGTCCGGGGCAAGAAGCGCCAAAGGACCGGTTGATGACGCCGCTGTCGGAGGAAGTGTAGCAGACTGAGGGACGTTCGAACCCTCGGCCTTGCCCTCCTGAGAAACAAGTCGAGTAATGTGAGGTGATGAGCAAGGTGCCGATGATTCAAGAGAAGGATGAGCTGACGTACCTCCAGCTGTTCACGTTCGCGACGTCTACGAGGATTGAGACGCTGAAAAGCGTCGGACACGGCTCGATTCAGACGCTTGGACATACGGTGGCGAGATGGTGAATTGAAGAATGAAGAAATGTCACAACGGGCACCAGTACCGTGGCTTCCATTGCGACAGGGGCAGTTGTGGTGTAGTGATTTCTCCGTAGTTGCGGATTATCACCCGTCGACAAAGACGTGACACCGCCCAAGATGTTCAAGCGACGAACCCTCGGTCAGGTGATGTACGGAGACGCCAAGGTGCCAGCGACTCGACGGCGTCACTCCCGAGCTTTCAACGAAGCATTGGATACGGCCATATGTCACTGAATCCAGGCTGTCCTTATTATTAATAATGGACTGGCCGGATTCGCATTCAGCGGACCATCTACGGTACGAACCCTCAGTGGCTGTTGGGATGAGTTCGCGGAAGACTCAGCGACCATTACAAGACACGTTCACCGTCTGGGACAGGGCGCGGACCGTTAAAGATGCTCATGCGACGGTGCAGACGACGCTTGGCATGTAAGAAGATCCATAACGGATCATTGCTCACGTGATATTTGTATACTTGATTAGGACTTCTTATTAGGAATAGACCCGAGAGGGTAAGCTTAAATACAGAACAGAATTTCTACTCAAGCACACAGCGACGTCCGGCTTCAAGGTAAGCGTCTGGTCAAGCTTGTTTGAGTGTGTTATGCCTGTCGGTGAGCTCGAAGCTCTGTAGCGAGGGTTCACCCGGCAAGGCCAAGAGACTTGTGCATTGGCCGATTATTATCGGGAGGTTTTACGTGACGGCTTATTGTTGCCTATTTGCACGACTGGGAGTGCTTTAATTGCCTCCCTTTTATTCTTCCAACCGAGTGTTGAACACTCGGTGATCTCGTAAAAGGCTTACCCGTGCCTGGTACCCTTTCGCTGTTGGGACCACGAGGATTCAAAACACCTGCTAGTTTTGCTCGTGCTAGTAGCGTGTTCTTATTTTACTGGTTGGCCTATATAAGTAGTTTACAAGGTCCAGTTTGTCCCGGTGCAAGGGCAGAACTGGGGTCTTCAGGTCCGCCCGAACGATCGTTTACTATCCTAGTAGACGTATTGTTGTGGGAACATCCTAACTACGTTTGTAGCTAGAGTTCACGTGGGATTTCCAACACCACAACATATATATCTTGTCCTCCAAAGAAAACTAAAATCAAAAACCGAAAAATCGAAGCCCTGACTGGTTGGATTTTAATATAAATCGTGTCCTCCAAAGAAGAATTAAATCAAAAACCGAAAAATCCAAATCGATTCTGATCAAATTAGATGCCATAATATTATTAGCACCTCTAATTTGATCAGAATCGATTTAGTACTATCAATAGTACTACTATCTTACTTCCGATTGCGCTCTCGAGCGCCGTGTCATATTGCTGTCATTTGACAATTCTCCATGGCTGAAAGTTTCACCGTTCAAGACCACTTCGTGGAGCTGGGATACACCATGGTTGGAATATGCCGGGCTGCCACAGTCAGCTGAACCTGCAGTTGAGGCGAACTTCTTGTTTGCCTTCGTAGGCGAAGCAGGACGGCCCGAGGGAAGAAGCGGGGACGGCAATTGGATGTGTGAAATCGACGGAATTGAACGTGAGCTCGGTGAGTTAGATGATAACAACCGAGCGATTGCAAGTGTACCTCGGCAGTCAGACCAAGCTGTGCATCGTACCAGGATAATGAAGGAGAACGGCTGGGATGGTGGTCAGCACAGACGTTTGATCGTCGAGTTAGAATGAGAGCCCTCGTATTGGGTGCAGTGAACGACCGAAGGACCAAGATATTATTGGATACCGGAGCAAATGTATCGGCGATAAGTGAGTACTTCGCGAGGAAACTGCGTCTCAAGAGAGTGGCCAACAGAGATAAGCGAATTGACATACAAGGAATAAGTAAAGACAGGATGGTGACAACGTCAAGAGCAGTGGTGAAGGTGACACTCGGCTGGGAAGTGGCATACGAGTTTGAAGTATGGATAATGCCTCATCATGCCGGAGTCGATTTGATTCTCGGCACCGACTTCATGATCCCAGCTGGAATCCGTCTGGATCTGTACAACTCGGCGGTAAAGCTACCCGATGAGATGGTGATCCCACTCATCCGATCAAGTAATGCACCGACCAAGACCGAGTTCGGACCAAATGTCCTATGTGGGCCACCAGACGGGTTGACGATCGAAAGTCGAATGACCGCTGAGTTCAAATTGCCCAGGCGACAACCCAGTGAGTCGACGCATGACTTGTGGGTGCGACGGACGAAGGGTTGGATTCCGACGGTTGTTTTTAATCGCCGAGGAAGACCAACCCATGTCCTGATTACGAACGTACGACAGACGTCAGTCTGGTGCCCACCTCACTTTTATGTGATAAAATGGCAGCCACATGGAGTACTGGCCAATGAGGGATATGTCCGCGTGAGCTCGGCGAAGTACCGTGACTGGCAGATATTGGCCTTTGAGTCGGCGATGGATAAAGATTTGCTGCAGAAAGAACAATGACTGTACGACGACTGGTTGTCACACCAGCCGCCAGCTGTGGAAAGACGAAAATACCCAACTCCGACGCCGGTGGAAAGACGACCTCCTCCAGTGGAAAGTGGACCCGAATTAACATGCGCCGAACGCTGGAGAAGGATCGAAGCCGACGCTGAAGCCGGCGACTACGAGAAGCGTCGCGGTAACGCAGACGTCATATCGACTTCAGGAGTGACAAGGGGTGACCCGGCTATAAACTCAGCGTTCAAGCTGGAAGACGTCCGAGCGGACCGTACGTCGGTGCTACACGATGGCCAAGATGTCTCCTATCAGCTGTCCAAGTTTGAAGACGATGGCGCCATTTCTGACGTCAACACGAACTCAGCGATTGAAGGAACAAGGGAAGTAAGGGCCACGGAAGACGTGTCGGCGACTGAAGACTCAGCTATAACGGAAGGAGACCTTGAAGAACGCTCGGAACACGCCCTATGTGACGCTCAACCCGTTGCTGACAACCGAGCCAAGTTTGGAATAATTAGACCAAGTTCTGCAGCCGCGGTGAACTCAACGATGGGTACACCGGAAGCCTGCATTACCCAGTCGGCGGCGGTGGACTCGGCGTCAGGAGATCTAAACACTGAGAGCGCCTCGGACGTGGGCACAGCATGCGGTGAGGGTGCCAGCTATACCGAAGACGCGTTTGCATGCACAGAAGTTAGTTCTGCCGTCACAACCAACTCAGCGGTTGATCACTCCGACGCGACCAAGGACTATGATAATCGGGAGGTATTACTGCCTGAAGGAATAAAGCTGAACGACGACCCAGCTACGACGGACTCAGCGTTGGAGACTATGGAAACTACGACCTGTCCGAAAGTGGTTAGACAATATGACGATGATACCATCTACCTCGGAGCCAAGATTGAGAACGCAGGAGTCAGATCGACCATCGCAGTGAACTCAGCGAATACGGACCCTGACACAGCCGACAACTATGAATTACCAGAGGTATCACTGTTGGAAGGTACTATAGCTGAGGTCGGAGTGACGAACTCAGCGGCGACGGTGTTCGACCCCGGCGGAATTGACTACGGTTTAGGACAAGCTGGAGATGACGAGTGCAACTCAACGAGAGACCCAACGGAAACTCTAAGACAACACTACTTGGCTATCGCTGCAACTGAAGACGAGCAAGAGGATGATGTTGACGATGGTACGACCAACGCCTTTGAGCGTAGTGGAACAGATTTGGAATTGACGGACTACGCTCACGAGCTGGCCTTCCTTCCCGATCTTACTGAAGTTGAACCTACCGAACTCGACTATGGCGCTGCAAACGTCAAGTCGAGTAGTCATACGCCAGCACAGTCGGCTAAATTGGTGGCAGAGCTACAAAAGCACGAAGGGATAATGATTTCAAGTGGTAATGCCCTGCCGCCTCCAGCGTACGGAGCATTGTGCGACATCGACGTTCAAGGACACGCACCCATTAAGCAGAGAGCTCGGCGGATACCTCTCCGCCACTTGAGCAAACTTTACGAGTTGTTGAAGGGGCTGCTTGGAGCTGGGTTGATATCATTCTCGAGCAGCCCTTGGGCCTCGCCAGTGGTGATAGTGCTAAAGAAAAATGGTGTGGATATTCGACTATGCATTGACTATAAACTGGTTAATGCGGTTACGACACCGATGGAATACGCTATGCCACTGGTTGATGACCTGCTTACCGAATTGGAAAGCTACTTGTGGTTTTGCTCGCTCGATGCTGCGAGTGGATTCTGGGCAGTCTTGATGACACGCCGAGCTCGGCAGATCTCAGCGTTCGTATGTGCACTTGGACACTTTGAATGGTTACGAATGCCATTTGGATTGAAGAATGCGCCTATGATTTACCCAGCGACTAATCGACAACGCTCTATGGAAATACGTTCAACCAAAGGGAGGATGGCAACTGTTTGCCGAACGAATGGCTGTTGCTGAAGCCGAGTCGGGAACTCGGCGAGTTGAGCTCGACGGAATCAGCGATTCAACGCAGAGTCAGCTGACGAAGCTTGAAGCTGACCACCAATCACAAGCTGACTGCGATCCGATCCAAGACCTGGTCAATGGACCGGACGGCGACATGTTTGCTGATGGAGAACCTGACCAGTCTTCCTTGATTCCGGTGTTCAAGCGGAGGTCGTTTGTCGATGATATCTGTTTTGGAGGGGAGACGTTCGACGCCTGCTTGGAGACACTCGACCGATTACTAGCCCGGTTCACAGAATGTCGAATTAGCATCAGCTTTACCAAGAGTATCTTTATCCAACCCAAGGTTGATTTCCTATCGCACGAGATTACGCCGAGTGGCATACGCGCTGATGCGAAGAAGATAGCCGCGATCGCCGAGCTCGCCTTCCCGAAATCGAAGAAGGGGATGCAAGCGTTCCTCGGTGCCCTCAACTATTACGGCCGATTCATCCAGAACTTGGCTGTTTACGGAGCAGTACTCTATCAGCTAAAGGATACGGACTTTGGCCCTGGGGGTGACCTGGCGTCAGCAAAAGCATCATTCGCCGAGCTCAAAAGACGGGTAGCAGAAGCTCCAATTCTGCGTCATTTCGACTCGGCGAAAGAAGTCCACATAATGTTGTACGCCAATGAGTGGGCGCTGAGCAGTACGTTGATGCAACCACACGACGACAAGCTGCACCCAGTTCGCTTCTGCGGACGCGTACTAAAGGAGAACGAACTCGGCTATCATCCCGCTGAGAAAGAAGTAGTCGCGCTGTTGCAACTGCTGAAAGTGTGCTACACTCTCTTGGCGGGAAAGACGCTTCACGTCTACACCCGTTTCTCCACGCTGGAGTGGTTGTTTAAGTCAAAGTCGCTGTACGGTCGCGCAGTCAGTTTCGCAGTTATGTTGTCGCCCTACGATTTGAAGGTAAAACGAGTACGTGAGCGAGATGTAGACTTCGCCCAGTTGCTCCAGGCGTCGATAACCCCGTTTATCGGACTCGACGATTCCTTGAAGCACCTGGCACCTCCCTCCAAGAACTCGGCGACAGTTCGAATGGACCCAGCGCTGCTATATGCCCGAATACCAGCTGACTTTGCAGGATGCGTGCTGTCATTTGATGGCTCAGCGAAGACGGCTAAATACGGCGGGTATGGCAGTTGTTCGTGGATACTGTGGCGCCTTCCGAATTGGGACATTGAGATTGCTGCGAGTGCGTACCTGTCGTCCACCACAGTCAACATCGCCGAGTACACCGGCATGAACAATGGAGTCTTGGCGGCGATTGACCGAGGGATAACCGATCTGATTATCGTGGGTGACTCCCGGCTTGCAATCCAGCAATCCATGGGGGTGATAGCATGCAAGAAGGAAACGTTGCAAGTGGAACTAGCTCGGCACAAGGATCTCACGAAACAACTCAACTCGGTCCGGTATCGACACATAGCGCGACACTATAACGCAGCGGCTGATTCTCTCGCTACAGAAGCACTGGAAGCTAAAGCTGGACGAGTAATTCTTGGGACGGATAGGAAAGCAGAGCTGAGAATGATTAACCGCGTAGCCGAAGAACTGTACGCCACAGACAACCCAGCGGAAACACCGATTGTCACGGCAGTCACTCGTAGCCGAGTACGCCGAGTTCACTTTGAGGACGAGCTGGATGAAGACTCGGCTAGAGCAAGAGGAGGAAGTCAGGATCATGAAGCCATGTCTACCAATCCTGGAGAATCCGCGTTTGAAAGCAGTGGAGATGAATTCGAACAAGTCAGCAGGGCGTCGACTCGGCGGATTAACCACACGACCCCAAATGTCGAAACAGGGTCGCAGATGGAGTCAGCCCAGACAGCTCAGAATGCCAACGACATTGATCCAGTGACGGTACAGACTGAGCGGAGACGACGAATCGCGAAGGCACAAGATGAAGAACTCAGGTGGGCCGATCTGAAGGCGTACCTGAGAGATGAATTGGAGGACCTTACACACCGTCGAGCTCAGAATGCCGGCAAAGTCGCAGAAGTCTTTGTACTCAGCGAAGACGGCCTGTTATACCGCCGAGATGAAGCCCGCCGACTAGGCGAGCTCGGCGAACCGAACCTCTCATTGAGATTGGTGATTCCGTCAACCATGGTCGACGAAATACTTCATAACTGCCACAACTCGATCGAAGGAGGGCATCAAGGCATCGTCAGAGCGTATCACCGAGTCAAAGCCGACTACTACTGGATTGGTCTTTACGCCGACGTGGTGAAACATGTTAGGGCCTGCGAGGACTGCAATACTAGTAAGAGCAAGCCACAGCTGAGAGGTTACTCAGGTAAATGACTATACGGGTCTACGTAGAAGACCCACTTCAAGCCGACTGGGATGACATCGCCGAGAAGATGGTACACGCTATCAACAACTCAAGAGATTCGACTCGGCGAGAAACCCCTTTCTATCTGGTGCATGGTTGGGACGCCAAGTCTACACTCAAGGCTATGACGAGTTCAATACGACGTGGACAGGGACGCCCAGTCAACTCGGCGGACGCAGTCGAGTGGCGCCGAGAAGCGAACAGACAACGAGAAGTGGCACTTCGAATAGCAGCTGAGTTCCAAGTGCGAGAGAAAGCACGACGAGCTCGAGAGCACAACGAAGCGTTGAGCAAGAAGGAGAAAAGATCCATTCCCAACACAGCAGATGACGAAGATGAAGTTGCAGAACCAGGCGATGAATCCACCAAATCCTTGTTCAAAGAAGGAGATCAAGTCTGGTTGTTTATGGAGCGAGTCAAGTCGGGCCTGACCAAGAAGTTAGCCCACCGATGGCATGGACCATTCAGGGTGAAGAAGAAGGTGGAAGAATTCGCCTATGAATTGGAGTTACCCGACAAGAGTGGATATAGGTTCTACCCAGTGGTCCATGTATCACGTCTGAAGGCAGTCACCGAACTCGGCGGAAGACCAAAGACGAGGCTAATCGCCGACCTCGAAGAGACTCAGCGATTTGACTTTGATGAAGAATTACTGCCTGAAGACAGCTGGGAACCAGACACAAGTACAAACCAGTATGAAGTCGAAGCAATTCTCGACGATGAGCTACCATTATCCACAAGTACGTCACGATCACAACGGAAGTTTAAGGTTAAGTGGGTCGGCTACGATGAGCCTACTTGGGAACCACTGTCGAATTTGTCATGTGGCGGTCTCCTGTTTGACTATCTACGACAGAAGAAGCGCGAAAACCGTCTGCAAATGGTGCACGTTGCAGATGAGGATTAACAGCTATTGCACCAAAAGTTACACCAACTCAGCGGACGACACAGGCCGAGTTGAGACGGAATGCTACTGTGTCGAAACTACATATACTGAATAATTACGAAATGAAGTCCTGAACGATACCTACGGGACGCCCAGTCAAAGGAAGAAAACTAAAAAGTCGGCGATCCGGATTCCAAGTGAGTTGAACCCGACGGAGACAACTGGGAAGAGCTCAGCGGACTCGACGATTGGGGGCGTGGCGTCGTAGCAGACGTCATCCCTTGGGAACTTGCGGAAGGAGATGCAACATTCGCAGCCGTGGCAAGAAGTATCATCGCCGAGCTAGCCAACGAAGCTGACGCCGAACCAGGTGCCTCAGGACCCGACGCGGCGGAAGTGGGCTGAGAATCCGTTCCACTGGGGAGTGGGTGCCGAACGGAGACATACTCGGAGACGCGCCTCGGAGATTGGGAGAACCCAACCCATCGTCCGCCGAGTCGTCATCAGACGCACTCTCGCCATCTGAGCCGAGCTCACCGATCGAAGACCCAGTGAAGATATGGATGCCTTGACGATTCAGCCGAGTTGGAGCACCCGGGGCATAGTCTGGAGGCGCTTGTTCGGCAAGATCGGTTCTTCAATCGCGCTGTCAACAACCTGAGGATCCATACCGCGCGGAGCGAAAACCAAGAAGTCCACGTTCCGAGCGCGGAAGCAAGTATTGTACGGATGGACCGCCGGGTCAGTAAGCCACCAAGCTTGCCAGGGCTCGGCTAGATCCACATCGTGAGCACACTGGACCCAGTCTCTCCCGGAAGGAACCCACGAAAGGTTAACGGGAGAGTAATGGGGAACGGACGGATCAAAATAAACCTCTGCGTCCACCAGTGGAGCGGGTTCATCGCCGAGCTTCTGAGTGACCGCCGAGTAAAGCTGGTCGTAGACAGCAACAACCAAAGATCGCAAGGTGTCACTACGACGTTTGCGCTCGCGCTTGTACACCAGCCACAGTTCGTATACCTCAGCAAGCTGGGCGGGCGTGGCAGCCGGGTTGACGTCAGGATGGAGACCCATTAACACACTCGACTCGACAATCCAATGACGATGCTCATAGAGAGCTACGAAGTAACGAGTCATTTGGCCATCTGTCTGGATGAGCCTCCCCGCCGAGTCCAAGAGACTGTCGCCACGAAGCTTCACCCACATATCTCCAGAACTTGCATCAAAGTTTGAGACCGGGTTTGAGAAGCCAAACATCGCCGAGCTTCCTCCAGTATCGACGGAGAAAAGAAGAAAGGAAGCTCAGGGAGCATCCACCGAAGACGCTGACAAGGATGGCTCGGGTCGAAAACGGCCATGAAAGCTCGAATGCCGTCAAGAGAACACGGCGTAGGTGGAACACGACTCTTGCCCCCTACGAACTCCATCTGCACCCCTCCGCTCAGTGTATCCAATAATGCATTCCAACAACGAGTTGAGCCGAAATGCATGAATGGTACCTCGCGGAGTTGAGCCATGTGAAGAGTCAGGCGACAATCCTTGGACACCGCTTGCGAGGCCCGAGTCCGTAACGTCGCCAGCGGGAGTGTAAGAGCGCTGGGAAGTGCGACCACAGCCGGACGTGAAGCAGTCGAACTCGGCTGAGAGAGAATCGATATAACCGGGAGCCTACTCGGCGAAGGAGCGGCCGGAATGGACTGAGCCGGAGCTGGATCAGGAGTCGACGGAAGCTGCCGATGCTTGTGGTGTCGGTGCGTCTTATGATGCTTCTTGTGCTTCTTGTGCTTCTTGGATCGCTTCGACCGATGACCGGTAGGACTCGACGAGGCACGACGTTTGCGATGCTGCTGCTTCCCCGAAGCCGGCGCAGAGGCAGAACTCGTCCCGTCACCAGAATCCTTCGATGAAGGCCGCGAGGAGTGGCGATCACTCGGCGGCAAGGACTCATCGTTCATCTCGTCGTCAGAACCGAAGATCGCCGCATGAAGACTTCTCGCTTGGACAGACCGACGAGCATCTGCGGTCGCTGAGTCGGAACCTGAAGGACTGCCAGCCGAGTTCTCTGATAAGGAAATGGGATCCAAGAGCGACCCAGCGGCAGGATTCGTCGAGCTGGTGGACGGTACAGAACCATCACCAGGCCCTAACACCTCGTCGTCAGACGCGTCGAGATCCTCAAGCAGCTGAGCAGTCACAGTGCGGGCGGTCGCAGCAGATCTCCGGATAGGGCGCCCAGATGGGGACGTCAACACGGCCGTAGTCACAGGGAGAGACGGTCTGAGGACACTCACGGCCGGAGTCACTAAGTCAGTCGGCGTGGTGGATACGCTCAGACCCCGAGAGGGCGACTGGGAGCGTCCAACCACCGTTAGCACGACGCTGAGTGGTGCGCTCGACCGGGGCAACCCAGCGGAGATGGGCGAAGTCGAGCCTGGGGCACACACGCTCGTAGCCGGGACAGGCCGTGAAGCCACGACATCGGATGAAGATATCGGCGGTGGGCGAATAGCCGCGACTGACGAAGTCACCGGAGGACCAGAAGACGAAGAACCCGCCGAAGTCGTCGAAGCAACTACAGGAACGGTGTCGGCGGGCGGCTCAGGCAACTCAAACTCAAACTCAGCTTCGCTCGAAGCGTCATCGTCGTCTTCAGAGCGAGCAGAGACAGCGGGCTGAGTAGCAGAGCTCAGCTGAAGGTGACGAACCTTCTTCCGCCGAGTCCGACGACGGGACTTTCCAGAGCGAGGCCTTCCTCCATCGGATACAGTAGCTTGAGGTGAACTTGAGTGCAAAAGGGTACTGATAGCCTCGTGTCCATCCTCTCCGGGGAGTGGACAAGCGTACGGTTGAGGCGGATGCGGCGCCGGTGCACGACGACGAGGACCTGCAGCAGTGGGAGACTTGGGGTTGGCATAGCGCCGAAGCCGCTGAGTCGAGGTCAAGTTTGCCAAAGGCGTACGGTGAAGCTGAGCAAGAGTCGGCTCAGCCTGGGTTGTTACCGCCGCTGAGCTGACTGGAGCCGCAGCCGAGTCTGCCAATGAAGTCGCCGAAGACGCTTGACTAGCTGAGGGAACCACACTAGGACCAATAATGGAACTCGCCACTGGAGCATCTCAGCGAGGATGGACAATCAACTCCAACCGCCGAGTTTCACCAGTGGGGATGTTGAGAACCTCAGGAAAGCGAGACTCCAAGACACGACACAGCCGGGCGTTGAGGAGAAGGTCGGACGGATCAAGCCCAGGAACTTGCAAGCCACCGCCAGCAGCAGCAGCCATGTGAGGATCGTGCATCGGAATAATACCATTCCGACGGATGAGCCGCTTCTGTCGCAAGATCACAGCCCGCTGCTCAGCGATCACCGACTGAGCGTGCCGCAAGGGTTGAGTACCGGTGGAACTGTACAACCGCACCGACTCCTGCAGCTGTTCGAAGTGCTTGGAAGCAATGCCCTGAAGAGTGATGAACGCCGCATTCCTCTCAGAAATGTATCGGAGAAGGACGTCGATCTCGGCGTCCCGATCCAAGACTTGCTGATGGTGGAGCTGGGCCTGACCCAACGCAGCGTCAACCTTGCTCTGCTCAGCTGCGATGACTTGAGCAAGTTTTGCCTCACTCAGAGCTACAGCCTTTCGCAGCGACGCGAGGAGATTAGCCGATTGCGTGGCAGCAGCCTTCAATCGAGACACTTGCTGTTGAGCCGACGAGAGCTGAGTTAACAAGTCGACATTGCTGAGAGCAAGCGAGTCCAGTCGCCGAGTCAGTACGCGGTTCTCCTCCTGAACAGCTTGATTGTCAGCTTGGAGATCGCCGATGATCTTTGGATAATCAAGAGCGGCGTAGTTGCCTTTCAAGATATCCAACAGTTCCCCCGCGGAAGCAGCATGCAAAATCGCTCGCCGCTGCACGGGATCGGAGGGCTCCACGGAACGAGTAAATCCGTAAGCCATGAGCCTCACCAAGAAGGTCAATTCTTCTCGGCGATCATGCCCTTGCTCGTTAATTCTGGCCATGAGGGAGTCAAGACTCACTGGAGCAGCCGTGCTTGGCTGATTGGTGGCGCCCGAAGTGGTGTCGCCCGGCAAGCTCGGTGGACCAGAAAGGCGCACGCGAGAAGACTCTGCCGACTCCGCGTCAGACTCATGGGAAGCTGTCAGGTCAACCAGCCCAGCTTCATGCCGGTCGCTGACCCCACGAGTACCGACGGGTCGAGGAATCGACTCAGCTGGCACGCCTTCACCTCGACGAGGAGTTGGAGAAGAAGGATGGTGCCACGGGTTGTGCTGGAACAACATGCGAAGAGTAAGGAGTTGCCAAGTGAGTGACAGCGGAAGCAACGAACGTACCAAAGAAGGTGGTGGGGAGCCGCGAGACGTCATCAGCCGAGTACGGACCAACGGTGGCAGAACAAAATGAAGAATTAAGACACTCACCAGCTCGGCTCGTATCATAACCGGGGCAGTAGTGGTGTAGGGATTCCAGATTCGACCTTACGCCAACCTACTTTAGATCAAGAATCGGCTCGATCTGATAACCCAGAGCTTAGGAGCCAAGGATCACGGTAAGTACTCGGCGATCGGTCCGGATATGCTATCCGGACAGCCGCTGAGCTCAACGGTCGCCGGAACTCAGCTGAAGGGTCGGTAGAGATCCGAAACGACTACATTTCATCCAGATATTTGTATGAGAAGCATATGATTAAATAGGGCGAGCCGAAAG